>NC_092339.1:261770000-261945000 GCF_046630445.1 Rutidosis leptorrhynchoides
AAATAACATTTAATGATCATTTTTCTAAAAATACTTACACTTTGAGTTAAACCATGAAATTTTTATGTGTTAACATATTCATAAGAAATAAGATAGCTATATGAATATGAATTAAATAAGATTACGAACAAGGTTACTACCTCAAGTTACTTGGACAAAGTTACTGCAAAAGATAAGAAATAATCTTGGAATCAAAGAGTGGTGGAGTTAGATCAAAAGGTTGGAAGTAAACTTCTTCAAATGGGTGGTTATTTTGATATGTTCTTGAAAGAGTTTGTTATGGTGTTTAAGGCTTGTAATTGAAGCTAAATGATATGGAAAATGCTTAGAGATGATCAAGTATGAAGTTAGGAGTATTTTGAGAGATAAATGAGGGTGTAGATATGAGAAAATGGAGTGAAGAAATGGTGTTCATTTATAAAAACGTTTTTAGTTTATAAAGAAAGAAAAGGATTCCTAATTTTGTTTTCTTACTAATAATTCATACTACTTGACAAATCCTAGTTACCTCATATCTAGGGCAGTAATAATGTTTATTAGGATGTTGATTTGATCTGTATATACCAATAGTAAATACGTATAGAAGCTGGGTATGATACGGGTACATATACCCTAGATATATGTATAGAAATCTTGAGGAAACGGAACGAGAATTCAAATATAGCTATCTTTTGTGAATATACTTATATTGTTTTATGTATTTAAGTCCTTAAAAAGTGATTAAATACATTATTTATACGATACATGTATAAGCATTATAGATTATAAGTATATATATATCAAAGAATGTTACGTATAGTTATCGTTTTGAAAACTTAAGTTAGTAGTTTCTAAATATACTTATAACTCATTGTCATTAGTACACAATGAGATGTTAAACCATCCTTAGATCATGTTAAATATATATAAATACATATATATACACAAACGTATAATTATTGATGTCAAAGCAGAGGGGTATAAAATACTATTAAATTTTAGCAGAAAATACTATTAAATACGATACAATTTTACACAAGATATTTATTTATTTATAGAATGGATATACTTAAACCTTGCTACAACACTTATAGGCAGTGTACCTAATCGTACAGTAGTGTAGTTTTTAGTAAGTCCGGTTCGTTCCACAGGGAAATCTTTAAGCAAAGCTCAACGCTATATTAGTTTACTTTTATAAAAATACAAATATATATATAAGTGATATTATTATTATAAAGGGGGGTTTTTACCGTTTAATGACCGGTTTGTCGATTTTAAAACTTTAGTCGCAGTTAAAACCTAATGTAAAATATAAAATAAATACAAGACTTTAAATTAAAGCGTAAAGTAAATAACGATAATGAAATTGCGAATAATAAAAATGCGATAAAAATTAAATTGCGATAATTAAAAAGTACGATAATTAAAAGTGCGATAAAATGAAATAACAATAAATAAAAGTGCGATAATTAGAAGTGCAATTAAATATAAAATAAAGGAAATTAAATATGAAATAAAAGAATTATGCTTATTTAAACTTCCGTAATCATGATGTTTGACGTGTTGATTTTAGTTTTATGCCCATGGGTTAATTGTCCTTTGTCCTGGATTATTCAATATGTCCGTCTGGTTTTTGTCCATAACAGTCCATCAGTCATAAATATAAATTGCAAGTGTCCTTGTCAAATTATTATTATACCCGAAGATAAATATTCCAACTAATTGGGGATTCGAATTGTAACAAGGTTTTAATACTTTGTTTAATGAATACACCAGGTTATCGACTGCGTGTAAACCAAGGTTTTACTACTTTTGTTAACAATTACACCAATTACCCTTGAATGTAATTTCACCCCTGTTTTAATTATTCTAGTGGCTATTAATCCATTCCCGTGTCCGGTTAAATGAACGATTATTCGTACATATAAATACCCCGCCCATCGTGTCCGATCGAGTGTATATGGTAATTTATAGGGACGCCCAATTGTAAATCTTTATATTAACATTAACAAACTTTCATTTAGTTAAACAAATATAAAGCCCATTAATAGCCCATAGTCTAGTTTCCACAAGTGTCGTTCTTTTGTTCAAACCCCAATTATGGTACAAAGCCCAATTACCCAATTTTAGTAATTAGCCCAACATCATGATTACTTCGTTTTAAACAAGCATAATAATAACTTAGCTACGAGACATTAATATAAAAAGGTTGAACATAACTTACAATGATTAAAAATAGCGTAGCGTTACACGGACAGAATTTCGACTTACACCCTTACAACATTCGCTAACATACCCTTATTATTAGAATTATAATTAAAATTAAAATATAAATTATAAATATAAATATTACTTCGTATGAAGAGGAAGAGAAAAAAGATTGATGATTTTGATCAGAATTCGGGTTGATTTATAGCCAGGAATGATTTTTGGGGCTCCGCGACTCGCGGCCAAATAGCCTTCAAACTCCGCGAGTCGCGGAGAGGTATTTTCATTTCACACCCTTGGAGTTTCTGGTTGCCGACGGTTTTAATAATATATATATATAATATATATATAATTAATATAATTAATTATATATTATATTATATTTATATATATAGTTAACTTGTAATTTTTAGTCCGTTGCGTCGAGCGTTAAGAGTTGACTCTGGTCCCGGTTCCGGTTTTTCGAACGTCCTCGCGTACAATTTAATATCTTGTACTTTGCGTTTTGAATCTTGTACTCTTGTGATTTCGAGACGTTTCTTATCAATAATTGGAACCTTTTTGATTGTCTTTTGTTCTTTTGAGCTTTTTGGTCGTTTGCGTCTTCAAATCGTCGAATCTGTCTTTTGTCTTCACCTTTTATTATTTAAACGAATATCACTTGTAAATAGAACAATTGCAACTAAAAGCTTGTCTTTCTTGAGGAATAATGCTATGAAATATATGTTCGTTTTTAGCATTATCAAATATTCCCACACTTGAGCGTTGCTTGTCCTCAAGCAATATTGTCTTGAAATACTAGAATCACTTCTTTATTCTTCACACTTTGTACATCAGTGATTTCTATACGGCGGTATAAACAATGGTAGTAACGATATGGTTTACAGTCCCACATGACTATAAAAATTTAGATCCATTAAGGAAATTGGATCTTTATGAAAACATTTGATCTTTTGAAAATTAAATCTAGTTTTTACCCTAGATAAGTTTTCCGAAATAACCCTTTACCGGTGTTTGCAAAATATTTTTGTGGGTTTGGTGGGTTTCAGATTTGAAAATTTTAGCTCAAAACTTGCGGTTTTGTGTCACCCACTTGCTAACCTTGTATTTGGAAAGCAACACGTCCAGTTTACTTGTTCCGTATATTACCTTTCGGTAAACTACCGTCCGGTTGTAAAGGAAAGCGTTGAACAAGCAACTGTTAAGGCAATGTCCCGTGACATGCTTTTGATTATGGTCTATAACGTGTCGGACGCAATTACTATCCTTGGTAGGAGCAATAGTAAAAGCTCACCCTTATAATTTGTCGGTTTGGCACAAGGTCCTGTCTTTGACCATGCTATGCAACCACCGTTCTTACGGTTGACACCCGATTTGGTTCAGGTGACCTAATGAATTCTAGGTGAATTCCTAGGATTTTACGTTCAATGGTAATGAACGCATTGAAAATAGGGTTTTCAGAAAACAAATCGGTTTATAATTTTGATCAAAATATTTTCTCGTTCAAGCTCGAGTTTAGATATCATTGAATTCCATGAGTTTGTAATTCTCAATCTTTAAGGTCAATCTCTAGGATTGAGTAATATCAGTCTTAAAAGCTGATTTTTAATCTTTAAGGAGATTATCCTTTCTGGGGATCTGATTCATTAGTCTTATCCAGCTAATTTGCACGGTGCCTCCCCATTGTACGAGATAAATCCTTCTCATGGTTAGGATAAATCTGACCACTTGGCGACCCTGTTTAATGCTGAGGTCCGTGGATTTCCTGCTGATTTTAGTGATGACTTTTCTAGATTTTTCGTCAACCTACAGCTGGTCTGGACGACAACTTCATGACCTAAATCAAGAAGCGCGTGTCTTTTTCGGAAGACTTTACTTCCTTTTAATGATGGAATTGATTCATCGTGTAGATCCATCTCTTCTTTTCTTTCATTGGGTAAAACAGTTTAGTTTAGTTCAAAGCAAAAGTATTTTCAGTTATTTGTTACAAATATATGTGGCATATGTTTAAAATAACTTGGTAAATTTTCCCACACTTGGCTTTTTATTTTTCTTTTTATCGTCCTCTATTCCATTTTAAATGAATTTTGACGTTTTAGTTTGTTTCTCAATTTATGTCCTTTTTGAGGTAACAATAATTTCGGTGTTAAAACCTAGTTTTATCGTTCATAAATATGTATAAACATGTTTTTGAATTCATTTAATTGAAAATTTTGAAAAATTTTACTAGAATTGGGTAGTCAGTATATAAGACCAGGGCTGTTCTTTATTATCAGAGAGCACTAGATTCTAATACAACTACTGCTTTACTAGTATTTTTAATGGTAACCAAGTGTTTAATATAAAAATTTTAAAATCCGAAAGAATTTAATCCCTTCCCACACTTAAGATCTTGCAATGCCCTCATTTGCAAGAAATCAGTAACAATTTAAATTATTGAGGGTGATTTGTGTGAAAATGATTAAATTTTTACCAAAGTTTCCAAATATATTGGCGTTTGTTTGCTGAATGATAAATGGTGCACGTCATTTGTTCATTCCGTCTTGTTGTTATTTCACATATATTTTGCATCATTGTCGTCAAAATTACTTGCTTTTGCTGAACTTAATGCCAGTCTTTGAAAATGCGTTGTTTTACCCTGTTGTTTACATAAGATAAACTGCAAACATATATACATATTTTTGAAGTTTGGTTTATTACCCCACATTCAAAAATTATTAAAATCTAAGAATAAAAGTTAGATAATTATAAAAATGATTACAATATTAACAAAAATATTAAATATATCAATAATTACAAATTACAAAATAATAAAAAATAATAAGTAAACTAAGGATGATATTGGTACCAATAGGGGTTCCACGCATAACCATAAGTGCTATAGAATGCTTCGGCAGGGTCATACGTAGGATATGGTGGCTGCATCTCTATCGACCAAGGAGGGAAGACGGGCTTCGGTGTAGGAATATAGTTTCTACCTATATGTTGGCAATGCGCTATGATCTGGTTCTGATGAACTTGCCAATCTTCAAATGCTCTCTGTCTAGCATTTTCGTATTCCTGAGAAGCTATAAACCTATGCATTTCTTGCCCCCCTCCTACATTACCTTGTTCCTGGTTTCTCTCTACTTGTGGATGTCTACCATTGTATCGTACTGCGGCGTTGTTTCGCCGCTTCAAAACTTTCGCACCATGGTACACATTTAAACCTATAGTGTCGCGGGGTTCCGGCTCTTCTACTAATAATCCCCCCCGACTTATATCCACACCGAGATATTCACCAATCAAAGTAATAAAAATACCACCCCCTATTATGCTATGTGGACGCATCCCTCGAACCATAGCTGATAAATAATAACCCACACAATATGGTATACTTACAGCGCTGTGTGGGTCTCGAATACACATATGGTAAAACAGATCTTGTTCATTTACCTTTTCTTTGTTTTTACCCCTTTGTGTAATCGAGTTAGCTAAAAACCTATGTATTACTCTTAATTCGGCTCTATCTATATCCAAATAAGAGTAGTTTCCCCCTTTAAAACGGTGATGGCTTGTCATTTGACTCCACACACCGTGTGTATCAAAATTTTCATCTATTTTCCTACCGTTTAGTATCAATCCTCTACAATCGGCAGACGCTAATTCCTCAGGCGTATATATACGTAAAGCCTGAGCCATGTCCAGTAAAGACATGTGGCGCATCGAACCGCCTAACAAAAATCTAATAAAAGAACGATCGGTTAAACTGGCTACCCGATCATTCAACTCTATACTACATAACAACTCTTCACACCATACTTTATATACAGGTCTGCGTATGGTAAATAAACATATCCAGTCATTAAAAGAAGAATTACCATACCTCTGTACCAGTAATTCCCTAATTGGCCCAGCCAATTCTACAGCTTCCAAGGGTCCCCATTCTATGACCCTCGGTACCTCAACAACCTTAGAGTGAAGAGTATGCAAACCCCGTTGATATTTTGGATAATCTATCCAAAGTCTGTCAAATCGCAGGTTCGGGTGCAACTGTTCCAAGTGCATATCTGAAAAGGTCATGACTGGATGAGGTACATCCTGCTTGTAGTAGTTATCTACCTCCTGTTGTTCCAAGTTCTCAGCAGGAGCGTGACGGGCTTGGGATGAAGATTCACCCCTTTCATTCTGCAAAACACATCAAACACAAATTTTGTGCATCCAAATATGCATTAGTGTCAGCAAAATCATCAATCAAAATAATTACAATGACACTATCAATTTATATCAAACTTAAGCTCATTTTCACATTTTTATCAAATCTACACTTTTTCAAATAAGCATATACGAAAATTTTCGCCAAGTTCATAAGCATTCAACTCAAATAACATGTCAAAATAATCATTACTAGCAAATAAACAAGTCTCAAATGGCATTATCTTTCAAAAATCAAGTTCATGAATTTTGGACTTGAAAAAGTCCACTTTAATTCTCAAAATCATGTTTAGGCTCAAAGTTTGGATCTTTTAACTACCTAGACATGTTACACTACTCAATTTAGCAATAATTCATGACAAAAATCGGCCATAACCTGTTTATATCAAAAAGCCCCAATTTTGCTCAAGAACACAAACCCTAGATTCTAAAGATTTTGAAGTTTTTGGCTTCAAATCATGTTAACAAGCATCAATCTAGGTTATACATGCATAATATACTAACAATTTAACACTAATTACACTAAAAATTAACAAAATTCAAATTATGAAAATATGCTCAAGAACACACTAAAATTCGGATTTAAAGGTGATTTGGGGTGTAATTGTACCTGTTTTCTTGAGTAATTCTTAGATAAGATCCTCCTCAACATGATTGTAGTGAAAAATTTGAAGATTAACGGTGAAAAATCGAGTTTTTGGGATGATTTTCGTGGGTTTTCTCGAGCTCTTTTTCGCAGTTTTTTTTCTGTGTTTTGTGTGTGTGGGAGTGACTGATCGTGTGCAGCTGTTTTATTTTTTTCTGTAATTTGGTCCCTCCGCGAGTCGCGGAGGTTTGTACTTAAAACTCCGCGAGTCGCGGAGTTATTTTTTTTTTTTTTTTTTTTTTTTTTTTTTTTATATTAATCTTTAACTTATAAAACAATTAAGAAATTAATTTTAAAATTTTGTTTCCCTTGTTATTTAGGACGAGGTCGTTTCGGATCGATGTCCTAGTCCGTCCCTCGACAAAATTTTAAAATTTGTCTTTTTGTAGCGATTGTTTTAAAAGCTAAGATTTTTGGGTTTTTTAATGTTTTTGGCATACTTTAAATCAATAAGATTAAAAATAATGATAATAAAAGTTCTCGTCCCTCCCTCGGGTAAAGCAATTTCGGTTCAAAGACCTAGTCTTCAACTTACGACGAATTTTAAAATCATATTTTTAACTTAATGAGATAAAGTAAATTTTTGTTTTTAAATTCACACAACATAAATATAAAATTCAAAATTAATATTAAAAATTCAAAATTCACACCAAACTTAAAATTTGAAATGCATAAAATTAAAATTTCATATTTTAAAAATTAAAAATTCATAAATTCATACCAAACTTATTTTAAAAATTTATAAATTCATACCAAACTTATATTAATTTTTCAAATATTTATAATTTTAAATATATTGTTTTTACAAAGTTTACAATATTAATTTAAGATTTAAATATTAATTTTAAAAACATGGTAAAAATAAATTAAAAATCTTTTTGTCTTTTTATTCCACTTTAATCAATCAAATATTATCAAAAATATGCGCCCCTCTTTTCGGTAAAGTAATTTCGGTTCCAAGACCTAATTTAACTCATGACGAATTTTTGAAATATTTTGGATTGATTGATTAAAGATATTTATACCTTAAGAATAAACGTTAAATTTCGCAGTGATGTAATAAATTTTTGAGGATATCAATAATTTCGGTCGCCAAACCTAATTTTACTCAATACCAATTTAATACTTTTTAGCGAACAAATTAGCGTTTATTATCAAAAGGTTAAAAATAAAAATAAAAATAAAAACTGTACAGACATACCTGTGAAATAGATTTCTTAGTTATATGATCTATTATATTCATAAGATAGTCGGTTTAATTGGTTTTCCATGGCTGCATAGGCGTAACCTCGAGCATTCATTGTCTTTTCTTCTAAACATATGAACGGTCCGTCTCTGCATAAAGTAACAAATTCGGTATTTGAATAGGTTTGATTATTTGAACATTTACCTCCATGTGACCATTTTCCGCATTTGTGACATTTTTCTAGGTGTCGTGCTCTTCTTTTTGCTGCGGATTTTGATTTTCCTTTACCAAATTGTAACTTATTATCTTCGCATCTGGATCCTTTTCTAACTCCGTCCATTCTTTCTCTGATTACTGATACTAATTCACTCGGTAGTATGTCATTATTACGTTTAGTGATCAAAGCGTGTAGCATTAGACCATGGTTTAGTTCACAGGCAGTCTTCATTTCGTAAAAACCTAAAAAAAATAAAAATTCAGAATGGGGGGAGAAGACTAGTTCTTTAGGGTCTGCTAGGGAAAGACCATACGTGTTCCATTTTCGAGAACTACACGAAAACAGACAATCTAACTCTAACAGAAATACATATTATCCTTTAAAGACTTGATTCTCCCCACACTTAGTTAGCTGTGGTGTCGAAATTGTGATTAACTTCGTTGTCGACTTCCATCGGACCATGTATGTAATGTTTAACTCTGTGACCATTAACTTTAAATTCAATCCCATTTGAATTTATTAATTCTATCGTTCCGTATGGGAAAACTCTTTTGACTATGAATGGTCCAGACCATCTTGATTTCAATTTTCCAGGAAATAACTTGAATCGTGAATTGAAAAGAAGAACTCTGTCTCCTTCTTTGAATTCTTTTGATCTTCTGATTCTTTTATCATGCCATTTCTTCGTTCTTTCTTTATAGATTAACGAATTATCGTATGCTTCATGTCTTAATTCTTCTAATTCGTTTAGTTGACTTAATCGTAGACGTCCGGCTTCATGTAAATCAAGATTACATGTCTTCAAAGCCCAAAATGCTTTGTGTTCAATTTCTACTGGAAGATGACATGCTTTTCCATAAACAAGTCTAAAAGGTGTGGTTCCAATTGGAGTTTTGTAGGCTGTTCTAAAAGCCCAGAGTGCATCTTCCAATTTAATGGACCATTCCTTTGGATTTGATCCTACGGTTTTCTCTAGAATACGTTTTAAAGCTCGGTTTGTATTTTCAACTTGTCCACTTGTTTGTGGATGATATGCGGTGGAGATTTTATGAGTTACTCCATATCTTTTAAGAACTTTCTCAAGTTGATTATTACAGAAATGAGTACCCCGATCACTTATTAAAGCTTTCGGTGTTCCAAACCTTGCAAAAAGACGTTTTAAAAAGTTGACTACAACTCGTGCATCGTTAGTTGGGAGAGCTTGTGCTTCCGCCCATTTAGATACATAATCAATGGCTACGAGTATATATAGATTATTATGAGATTTTGGAAATGGACCCATAAAGTCAATACCCCAAATGTCAAATACTTCACATACTTGGATGACATTTTGTGGCATTTCATCACGTTGACTTATTTTTCCGGCCCTTTGACATGCATCACAGGATTTGCAAAGAAGGTGTGCGTCTTTGTAAATTGTAGGCCAATAGAATCCAGCTTCATAAACTTTTCTTGCTGTTAGTTGAGGCCCATAATGCCCTCCTGTTGGTCCTGTGTGACAATGGTTTAAAATTTTACTAGCTTCATCTCCAAATACACATCGGCGTATTATTCCATCGGGACAACTTTTAAACAGATGTGGATCTTCCCAGAAATAGTGTTTTATATCACTGAAGAATTTCTTTCGTCTTTGGTACGATAATCCTTTTTCAAGGAATCCACAAACTAAGTAGTTTGCATAGTCTGCAAACCATGGGATTTCTTTATAATCTATCTTCAATAGATATTCATCAGGAAAGTTGTCTTGTATGGCCGATTCATTCAGAACTTCTAATTCGGGATTTTCAAGACGAGAAAGATGATCAGCGGCGAGATTTTCTGCTCCTTTTTTATCTCGGATTTCAATATCAAACTCTTGTAAGAGTAAGATCCAACGGATTAATCTTGGTTTAGCATCTTGTTTTGAAAATAGGTATCTAAGAGCAGAATGGTCGGTATAGACCACCGTTTTTGCTAGAACGAGATATGATCGAAATTTGTCAAAAGCAAAGACAATAGCAAGGAGTTCTTTTTCAGTAGTTGTATAGTTCGTTTGTGCTCCTTGTAATGTCTTACTAGCATAATATATAGGTTGAAATCGTTTTTCAATCCTTTGTCCTAAAACGGCTCCCATTGCAAAATCACTTGCATCGCACATTAGTTCAAATGGTAGATTCCAATTTGGTGTTATCATGATCGGCGCATTAGTGAGTTTTTCTTTAAGAATATTAAAAGATTTGATACATTCATCCGAAAAGATGAATGGCGCATCCTTTTCTAGGAGTTTATTCATAGGAGTGGCAATTTTAGAAAAATCTTTTATGAAACGTCGGTAAAAACCGGCATGCCCTAGAAAACTCCTAACTCCTCTAACATTGGTGGGATGTGGAAGTTTAGCAATTACATCTACTTTAGCTCTATCCACTTCAATTCCTTCTTTTGAAATTTTATGTCCAAGAACGATGCCTTCTTTAACCATGAAATGGCATTTCTCCCAATTAAGTACTAGATTTGATTTTTCGCATCTAATTAGCATTCGTTCCAGATTAACTAGACATGATTTAAATGTATTACCGAAGACTGAAAAGTCATCCATGAATACTTCCATGCATTCTTCTATCATGTCGTGAAAAATCGCCATCATACACCTTTGAAAGGTTGCAGGGGCGTTACAAAGTCCAAATGGCATGCGTTTGTAAGCAAAAGTACCATAAGGGCACGTGAATGTGGTTTTCTCTTGATCTTCGGGTGCTATTGGAATTTGAAAATATCCGGAAAATCCATCTAGAAAACAATAGTAACTATTTCCGGCTAATCTTTCCAACATTTGATCTATGAAAGGTAAGGGAAAGTGATCTTTTCTGGTGGCGTCATTTAATTTTCTATAATCAATACATACACGCCATCCTGTTACAGTCCTAGTAGGAATAAGTTCATTTTTCTCATTTGTAATGACAGTCATACCACCCTTCTTAGGTACGCATTGAACTGGGCTTACCCATGGACTATCAGAAATTGGATATATCAAACCTGCATCTAGCAGTTTAATAATCTCTTTCTTAACTACATCTTGCATATTAGGATTTAGTCTTCGTTGGCGTTGCACATACGTTTTATGACCTTCTTCCATAAGGATTTTATGTGTGCAATACGAAGGACTTATTCCTTTAATATCATGAATCTTCCATGCAATGGCTGGTTTATGAGCTTTCAACACAGAAATGAGTTGTGATTTCTCATTTTCAGTAAGAGAAGACGATATTATTACAGGTAATTCAGATTCACCATGTAAATAAGCGTATTCCAAATGGTTTGGAAGTGGCTTTAACTCTAATTTCGGAGGTTCTTCTATCGATGATTTATATCGATATCTGTCTTCTTCTTTTAGCATTTGAATTTCTTCTGTTGTTGGTTCATATCCATTAGCTATAAGTGTAGCTAACATTTCAGCTTCATCAATTGGTTCATTACCTTCTCCTAAAGAACATTCTCCCGTTCCTTGTAATTCTGGAAATTCTTCTAATAATTCTGCATGTGCATCTATAGTTTGAATATAATAACATGTATCATCTGCAGATTGTGGTTGTTGCATTGCTCTATCAACTGAAAAGGTAACACTCTCATCCTCTATACTTAGGGTCAGTTTCTTACCGAACACGTCTATCATTGCTTTAGCCGTGTTTAAGAATGGTCTTCCTAATATGAGAGGAACTTGAGAATCTTCTTCCATGTCCAAAACAACAAAATCTACTGGAAATACTAAAGTACCAACTTTAACTAGCATGTTCTCCATTATCCCTCTAGGATATTTTATTGATCTATCGGCTAGTTGTATGCTTATTCTGGTTGGTTTCAATTCTCCAAGGTCTAGTTTAGCGTATAGTGAATACGGCATTAGATTTATACTAGCACCTAAATCTGCCAATGCTTCTATTGAACTAAGACTACCCAGAAAACATGGAATTGTGAAACTTCCTGGATCAGATAATTTTTCTGGTATCTTATTCAACAGCACTGCTGAACAATTAGCATTCATAGTAACAGCCGAGAGTTCTTCCATTTTCTTTCTATTCGTGATTAGATCTTTCAAGAATTTAGCATACCTTGGCATTCCTGAAATTACGTCAATGAAAGGAAGATTTACATTTATCTGTTTAAACATATCCAAGAATTTGGATTGCTCGGCTTCAAGTTTCTCTTTCTTCATTTTACTCGGATAAGGAAGTGGTGGTTGATATGGTTTAACATAAGGTTTATCCTTAACTGTGTTATCTTCATTAACCTTTTCAACTACCGGTTCTTTTTCCTTATCTTGATCAGGTTGTGGTTCTTGTGGAGTAGGAATAGTTTCATCAGAAGTTACAGGTATTTCAGGTGGTTTAAGTGTTGTACCACTTCTTGTGGTAATAGCTTTAGCTGTTTCATTCCGGGGGTTAGCATTTGTATCGCTTGGTAGACTTCCCGGTTTTCTTTCACCTATTAACCTTGCTAGGTTACTCACTTCTTGTTCCAGATTTTGAATAGAAGCTTGTTGATTTCTAAATGCTTGAGCATTTTGTTCATTGGTTTGTTTCTGAGATGTGAAAAACTGCGTTTGAGTTTCAACTAGCTTCGTCATCATATCTTCTAAATTTGGCTTTTTATCATCGGTTTGTTGTGGTGGTTTGTTTTGAAAATTCGGTCTTTGCTGATTGTAAGTATTATTGGATAATTGTTGATTGCTAGGACCTTGTTGGTTATTGTATGGAATATTTCGGTTATAATTCTGGTTTTGATTGTAAATCGGTCTTGGCGGTTGATAATTATTCTGATAATTATTTCCAGGCCTTTGGTTTATGTATGAAATATTCTCTCTTTGTTCCATTGTTAATTCAATACTGAGACAATCTTTTGTCAAATGTGGTCCTCCACACTGCTCACAACTAATTCGTATAGCATGAATATCTTTAGTCATCTTTTCCATTCGTCTCTCGAAAGCATCTATCTTTGCGGAAATGGAATCTAAGTCATGGCTAGAATCGGCTCTAGCTGCTTTAGATGATCTAATGATATCTTTTTCTTGGTGCCACTCATGCGAGTGGGAAGCAGTATTATCAATAATTTTGTAAGCATCAGTTTCGGTTTTCTTCATAATAGAACCACCAGCTGCTATATCTATGTCTTTTCTTGTAGTGATGTCGCATCCTTGGTAGAATATTTGTACTATTTGACAGGTGTCTAAACCATGTTGCGGACATCCTCTTAACAACTTTCCATATCTTGTCCACGCCTCATATAGAGTTTCATTTGGCTTCTGTGTGAACGTAACAATTTCTGCTTGAAGTCTTACGGCTTTAGATGCAGGAAAGAATTGTTTAAGAAATTTGTCAATTAAAACATCCCATGTATCGATCGCCCCTTCAGGTAACGATTCCAACCAATCTTTGGCTTCTCCCTTTAAAGTCCAGGGAAATAACATGAGATATATCTGTTCATCCTCCACTTCTCGGATTTTAAATAGTGTGCAGATCCTATTAAAGGTACGTAGATGTTCATTTGGATCTTCCTTCGGCGCACCACTAAATTGGCATTGATTAGTCACCATGTGTAAAATTTGTCCTTTGATTTCATAATCTGGCGCATTAATGTCTGGATGAGTAATTGCGTGACCTTGGCCAGTGCGTTTAGCTCTCATTCGGTCTTCCATACTTAAAGGTTCCAGATTCTCCATATTTGAATTTGTTGACTCGGTATCACTAGATGGTTCTGATTTAATAGTTCGTTCCTCAACAATCTCTGTTTGAATGATTGGTGGTTCCGGAGGAAAGTTTAATGGTTCAGGATCTATGAACCGTTCCTGAATATTTTCTGGATTCTCAATTGTGAGGTTTGTTTCAAAAAATGGATTATCGGAAATTTGAACTGAAGTACTTGGTCGACTGGATGACGATTCTAAAGAAAAATCAACGGCGGTTATATTTGTTAAACGATGTCTTGATCTAGTTACAGGTGGTGAACGTACAAAAGGTGATGAACGTCTTGCTCGGTGCATTCACTGAATATCTTATTAGTTTTAAAAAGGAAAGAAAAATTATAATAAGTTATCCAATCAATAGACTTTTCTGATTTTGCCCACGTTTCGAATAGCCAAAAGATGCAGCAGAGGGGCAGGATTCGTTTGGTCTCAATATAATTGAGGACTGTTTGGCTCCAATAACCCGGTCCACGTACAAATCCAACTATTACTACGAACCAGAAAATTTTGATGTCTATTAATTTAACCACTTAAAATAAATTTTCGTAATTTTAAGAAATTTAGATAAGAAGTAGAATAAAATTCTAAGTCCTAAAAACTAGAATGGCGAGAAATAAGAAAGACAAAGAGTTCGTCGAAAAATGTCGAAAAAGAAAAAAATGGTTGAAAAATAAAAGGTGACGGAAAAATAAAAGAAACTTATCAAAACTTAAAAATACTTAACTAATTTAACCTTATTACTACAACTAACTTAAAATTATAATCGCAAATTGAAATTACTAATTGGAATGATAATTGATACATAGTAAAAGGTCTAAAAATATTAAAGCTTACAAGGAAAAACTAAATCCCAAATGGAAATAACTTAAAAAGAAACTAAAACTTAAAAAGGCGTCGCAAAATTCTAAAGTACCTAAATCTTAATCTAAAGAAAAAGCACTTAAGGAATTCTACGGCAAAGCCTAAAAATCTAGGAGTAAAAATAACTATAGTAAAAACTAAGTTTAAAATTAAATATGAGCTAAAAAATACAAATATTACGCTACAACGATTAAAAAGGTACAAAATATAAAAATATACAAAAAGTTGTAAAAGGTACAATTTTTATAAAAATATTATTTTTATATTATTTATTTAATAAAACTACTAATTTTACAATTTTAATAAAACTAATTAAACAAAATACATAAATATAAAGTAAAAAGTAAAAATAAAACTAAAATTAATAATAATAATAATAATAATTAAGTTAAATAATAATAATAATAATTAAAACCCCGTAATCAATGCTTGATTAGGGTTTTGTCCGTGTGTCAGAAACCCTCCGCGAGTCGCGGCAATTAAAGAGGAAAACCCCGCGAGTCGCGGGGTTCAGAAAAACAGTTGACAGGTTTCACTTTTTACGCGTTTTTTCTTTATTTTTTTTTTTTTTTATTTTCTTTTTTCTGTTTTTAGTTTAAATAAACGATTTTTAATAAAATTTATATTTTTATAAATTAAAATAAAGATAAAGAAACTTATAAAACTTAAATATTTAACAAAATCCTAAAAATACTTATATTTTTGTTTTTCTTTTTATATTTTTGAATGATTAAAACGTAATTTTTACAAAAACGACTTTTAATAAAAGTAAATAAAAATCTTTTTTTTTATATTAGCGTTGCGCTTCCGGCTTTTAAGAGTAGTTCCCCGGCAGCGGCGCCAAAAATACTTGATGTCAAAGCAGAGGGGTATAAAATACTATTAAATTTTAGCAGAAAATACTATTAAATACGATACAATTTTACACAAGATATTTATTTATTTATAGAATGGATATACTTAAACCTTGCTACAACACTTATAGGCAGTGTACCTAATCGTACAGTAGTGTAGTTTTTAGTAAGTCCGGTTCGTTCCACAGGGAAATCTTTAAGCAAAGCTCAACGCTATATTAGTTTACTTTTATAAAAATACAAATATATATATAAGTGATATTATTATTATAAAGGGGGGTTTTTACCGTTTAATGACCGGTTTGTCGATTTTAAAACTTTAGTCGCAGTTAAAACCTAATGTAAAATATAAAATAAATACAAGACTTTAAATTAAAGCGTAAAGTAAATAACGATAATGAAATTGCGAATAATAAAAATGCGATAAAAATTAAATTGCGATAATTAAAAAGTACGATAATTAAAAGTGCGATAAAATGAAATAACAATAAATAAAAGTGCGATAATTAGAAGTGCAATTAAATATAAAATAAAGGAAATTAAATATGAAATAAAAGAATTATGCTTATTTAAACTTCCGTAATCATGATGTTTGACGTGTTGATTTTAGTTTTATGCCCATGGGTTAATTGTCCTTTGTCCTGGATTATTCAATATGTCCGTCTGGTTTTTGTCCATAACAGTCCATCAGTCATAAATATAAATTGCAAGTGTCCTTGTCAAATTATTATTATACCCGAAGATAAATATTCCAACTAATTGGGGATTCGAATTGTAACAAGGTTTTAATACTTTGTTTAATGAATACACCAGGTTATCGACTGCGTGTAAACCAAGGTTTTACTACTTTTGTTAACAATTACACCAATTACCCTTGAATGTAATTTCACCCCTGTTTTAATTATTCTAGTGGCTATTAATCCATTCCCGTGTCCGGTTAAATGAACGATTATTCGTACATATAAATACCCCGCCCATCGTGTCCGATCGAGTGTATATGGTAATTTATAGGGACGCCCAATTGTAAATCTTTATATTAACATTAACAAACTTTCATTTAGTTAAACAAATATAAAGCCCATTAATAGCCCATAGTCTAGTTTCCACAAGTGTCGTTCTTTTGTTCAAACCCCAATTATGGTACAAAGCCCAATTACCCAATTTTAGTAATTAGCCCAACATCATGATTACTTCGTTTTAAACAAGCATAATAATAACTTAGCTACGAGACATTAATATAAAAAGGTTGAACATAACTTACAATGATTAAAAATAGCGTAGCGTTACACGGACAGAATTTCGACTTACACCCTTACAACATTCGCTAACATACCCTTATTATTAGAATTATAATTAAAATTAAAATATAAATTATAAATATAAATATTACTTCGTATGAAGAGGAAGAGAAAAAAGATTGATGATTTTGATCAGAATTCGGGTTGATTTATAGCCAGGAATGATTTTTGGGGCTCCGCGACTCGCGGCCAAATAGCCTTCAAACTCCGCGAGTCGCGGAGAGGTATTTTCATTTCACACCCTTGGAGTTTCTGGTTGCCGACGGTTTTAATAATATATATATATAATATATATATAATTAATATAATTAATTATATATTATATTATATTTATATATATAGTTAACTTGTAATTTTTAGTCCGTTGCGTCGAGCGTTAAGAGTTGACTCTGGTCCCGGTTCCGGTTTTTCGAACGTCCTCGCGTACAATTTAATATCTTGTACTTTGCGTTTTGAATCTTGTACTCTTGTGATTTCGAGACGTTTCTTATCAATAATTGGAACCTTTTTGATTGTCTTTTGTTCTTTTGAGCTTTTTGGTCGTTTGCGTCTTCAAATCGTCGAATCTGTCTTTTGTCTTCACCTTTTATTATTTAAACGAATATCACTTGTAAATAGAACAATTGCAACTAAAAGCTTGTCTTTCTTGAGGAATAATGCTATGAAATATATGTTCGTTTTTAGCATTATCAATTATCATATGTTATATAGTTCGTGATATCATCGGTCATATTGGACGGTCAAAAGTTGTGTAAAACTCTTTTCAAAAACACAAGTTTCAACAATTTGGATTGCTTATCATGTTGGTATGGTTTAATTTATGTAAATATTAATCTCATAAGTATAATTTGATCGGAAAATTCCGGGTCATTACAGTACCTACCCGTTAAAGAAATTTCGTCCCCGAAATTTGATAGAGGTTGTTATGGATAACAATAAGAAGGTTTTCATGACAAATATAAGGTGATAATGGAGTTTTATCATCATTGAGTAATGTAGATAAAACGATTCGATTATGCAAAGAATATAAATGAGACTATCGTAAAAGAGTGAGATGAGTAAAATATATTCGTCTTAACCGATGACGTAGTTATGATTGATTTCCGAGATTTAAGGGATTTAAAGAGAATCTTACGTAATAAGATTTGGTTCTTTGGTGATTAAGGAAATCAGGATCTTTTTTGATTATATGCAATAATCTGTTTCGATTGCTCTGTCGGATATTTCACTATAAATTCACCCCTTCGTTTCCTTATTTTCCACGACTCACACCTTCTATTCTTTCTCCCTTGATTCTTACTTTAAAGCATTCTTCAATATGCTCCATCCAGTCCTGATTCTTGATATACTCCTAACTTTTATATCTGTCATTCTTCTTTTTCATCTACCACCAGAAGAATCTATTTACTTCTACTATACTCTTGTGTTTATAGTGTTTCTAATTCTCCCGTGTCTCTATATTGCTATCTGCATCGATATACACGGTTTGTAATTTCGGGGTTATTATCGGAGTTTATATTCTTCATTATTTTTCGGAGCTTCATGCTTTCGTTTACTCTTTCCGACTTCGAGTCAAGCGAGTAATGGTCCGGAATTCGTAGATATGAAATTCAGAATGAACATAGCTAATGCTCTAAGAAGAAAATGGTAATAGAACGATTTTGATTTGTTAAATTACCAGAATACCCTGGAGATGACCGAGTCATCCAGAAAAATATTCTCTTGATATGTTTAGAGATTAGATAGAATGTAAGAGTCGTGTAAATGGCACATGATGACGGTACTGTGAATCATCATGCTTCATTAGAAACTCAGCATGACTTACTGTAATATAATGACGTTGATCAAGTGTCATTATATTATACTAATCCATGCTTCAGTTCCCAACACTACTTCAAAACATTCATATTTTAAACTCGAAGGTTTCAGAATTTAGAAACTAAAACAGTTTCTTTTATGTTGCAGATATTACGGAGAGATAAATGATCTCAGATAAGAATAGTTGTGAAAATATCGCCAGAAATATGGAGGATATTTATAATAGAACATACGAGAATATCTTAGAATTTCTAATATCAATGGATGATGAAGAAGATTTGTCTGTGAAGGTTTAGAATGAGAAATAAGATGTTGCTAACGATTTCAGCAGGCACAGAATCATTTGGATTCTTTGAAGGCAAACTTATTCTTTGTGATTTGTCCACGGCTTTCTTCATAGTTTCGCATAATCCGCTTTTCGGTACTAAATTTTCTATCGAGCGTTCCTAACACTCCTTTCTTTATCATCAAACTTTTGGCCATTAAGATCATCTACAACATGCTGCTTCATCAGCATTTTCAAAGTTAACTGATCTGGGTCATCGGTTATCAAACCGAGGTAGTTTCAGGAGAATTGTGTTTTTAGAATGATTAATCGCTGATGGTAATATTGTGGAATATAAAAAGTTTCCCAGTAACAATAAAGAGTACGCATATATATCGCGGTTATAATAAAGTTGTTTCGGATGAAAAGTCGGAGTTGACTTGCTGGAGCTGTGACAAAATTAGCTACTTTGGAAAGGGATTGCAAAACGATCTTCGGTATTAACAATGTCAAAGGAACTAGAACAGATACGTGTCAAACGTTTACTCAGTCTCCGAGGGTTTTTCAGGTGCATAACTATATGCATCAATCTTTTCTTCCGTAGATGAAGTGCGGTTGGTTTATCCTCTCGATTGAGTTGTTTTTAAGAATCATGATAGATTTGAACGCTGATTGTAATCGTCGAGATACAATGAGGTTTAAGATGAAATCAAGTGGCAATCTTGAAGAAATGTTTAGTTTCATATGTTATAATCAATAATTTAATTCATTTTAATTGTCCAATGTCATTAGTCCACAGTCGATAGTCCACAGTAACAGTCCAATAATTCATATATAGTTTAATTTATAATATACGAATTAATTAATACGTGTCGTGACGCGTATACGTCTCAGACTCGATCACAACTCAAACTATATATATTATTGTAGAATCAACCTCAACCCTGTATAGAGAACTCGATCATTACTGCATATAGAGTGTCTATGGTGATTCCAAATAATATATATAGATGCGTCGATCTGATATGTCAAAACATTGTATACGTGTCCCGATATTTAAAGTGCGTAAAATAATTACAGAAATTAAATGACGATAAATAAAAGTGCGATAATTAAATTGCGATAAATAAACTGCGATAAATAAAATGTAATCAGTTAGCTAGGAACAGTTAGCTGGAACAGTTAGCGTGGATTCTTAACAAAATTTTTCATAGTTAATTTGTTTGTTTCTAACAGATTTTATTTTGTCATATGTTTTCTTCATGTGCCACTTGTTGGATTCTGGGAAGTCAAAATCCAAATATGAAATTGAATGAAAATGGTTATTCTGCGGTGAACGAATACGTATATCGGTGGTTGTAAGTAGGATAGTAAATGACTGTTGAATCAGCTTCGACGAATGTACAATGTAACTTATTAAGATGAAATCTAATTATTCCTCGGGTATTACCTACCCGTTAAAAAAAAATTTCACCATTAATATTTTGTACAAAAGAACTTTTAATTACAATCTTTATGAAAACATATATACATATATATTTTCTTCAGATGAAATCATGAATTTAATGAGTTAATATGATATTAATCTCATTTGCTTTTCGGTTTGAGCTAGAATAAGAAATCTCTAAAACTTTTTGAAACCACATATTCTTAGCAGAATATCAATGAAGTTATGGATCAATACTTCATCGTTCATTATTGTTGGTACTCCTTGGTATCTATGGTGCGTATGATGTTGATGTTTGTGGGACAGATTATGATGTCGAGACGTGTGATGCGGATGTTGTTTGTTAGTGGTGATGATGGTATTATTGATGTTATTGATGGTGGTGCTGATTATGCTGCTGGTGCTGCTGCTGGTGTTTGCAACCTTCGCACCATGATCTCCAAAGCCGTCACGCGAGCGCGAAGTTCGTTAACTTCTGCTAGTATAACGGGATGATTGGCGGTTGGACCGAGCGAATGAACAAGATTTGTAATATGGGATAGTATATAATCGTGACGAGATACTCTAGAAATGAGAGTGAAAATGGTGTTTCGAATAGGTTCGCCGGTAAGTGCTTCAGGTTCATCGCCAAGAGGGCAATTTGGTGGATGGAATGGATCACCTTCTTCATGTCTCCAGTGATTTAGTATATTACGAACCCATCCCCAATTCATCCAGAATAGATGATGGGAAATTGGTTGATCCATTCCGGTGATGCTGCTTTCGGAGCCCGAATGGAAATCCATATCGGCATAACTGTCGGAATCTGAAGAATTCGAACTAGATGCGGAATCCATCTTGTATAATGGGGAAAATGAATTTTTGGTATGGAATAGATTATAAGAGTTAGATTTGGTACTCTTCAATACATAATTTACATATGTATATATAATACCAAAATCCCGTAAATTACGGAGAATCTTTGAAAAGATATCAGTCAAAGTTCGCAATAACAGATATGCTAAGATAAGAATTCATCTATACACTATCAATGCAGTAAATGCAGTAAAACGTGTCTAGACTTATGAATGATAAGCAGGTAATTTCCTAAGGATGATAAGCAGATGATTTCCGACTAGAAATGATAAGCAAAAATTTTGACATGTAGACACGGTCGAAGTCCAGACTCATTAATGCATCCTAACAACTACTAGTTAGACACACTAATGCAAAACCTGATTCGCTACGACCACCGCTCTGATACCAACTGAAAGGACCCGTCCTAATCCACCTGGACGAAGTCATCAACATTTGGTCCCATTGCGATGATCGGCTCCAAGTAATGTCCTTATATTGAGCAAATGCACAGCGGAAGACTTAATTCGTACCTGAGAATAAACATGCTTTAAAGTGTCAACCAAAAGGTTGGTGAGTTCATAGGTTTATCATAACAATCATTTCAATATGTTAATAGACCACAAGATTTCATAATCATAAACATAATACACTCGCAAGTGTATGTAAAGCATTCTAAGTGGTTGAGCACTTGGTAACCATACTTAACATTTAATCAACGTCGCATATTCCCTTTATTATGAAATCTCACTACACCGTACCAAGTGTAGTCACCAAAACGAAGTACTGTGCAACCGTTGAATACTGGTCGTCCAGTCCGATTGGGGTTGTCAGGCCCAATAGATCTATCAACAGGATTCGCGTTTACAATACCCATGTAAATAGTAGTTACCAAGCTACAGGGAAGTATGCCAGTGGTACAACTCAACGTAGAATGTATTTTTAAGTACTTGTGTCTATTTCGTAAACATTTATAAAAAAAACAGCGCATGTATTCTCAGCCCAAAAATATATATTGCAAAAGCAATTAAAAGGGAGCAAATGAAACTCACTTTTGCCTTGAAGGTATTTAATTCGACTTGGTCTCCGATAGATATCATGAACCTAACCATATATATAATATATCAACATATTTTCTTTTTAAGTAATCGTTACATATATATATACTTTTAATACTTTTAATATTTTCTTAGTCCGTAGTTAGCAGTTCGATGTTAGTGGTCCACAATTAGTTGCTTAAATAAAATAAATAAAGACCCCATCGTATTCGTATTGATCAGAATTAATCTCGACCCATGGTACCATGTTGTCAAATGACGTGTTGCCTACATAAAGTACCGTGTTCTCAAATGACGTGTTGCGTACAATCATGAGGTCTTATGATTAATCTTCTCGTGTTGTTTACGGGTGGTCCTGAAATATATAAAATCAAATCATAAGTAATTATATATAAAATATCATATTAATTAGAAAAGATATGATTAATTTACTTTTTCTCCAAATATTTTCGTAGCTAAACTAGCTTCGGATACCCAATCTTGTTATAGTCGTAGTTTCTTCATTACAACTCCGTTTTTGTTGGTTCAACTTGCCACTTCCTTGGATATAGTCAAATTTTAAGAATATGAACTGAAAATACCTTAGTTTGTATTCAAAATCATAGGTTATAGGTCAAACTTTGGTGAAACTTATGAAAGTGATCATTTTCCATCATAAAAACAACATTTAATGATCATTTTTCTAAAAATACTTACACTTTGAGTTAAACCATGAAATTTTTATGTGTTAACATATTCATAAGAAATATCATTTTTCCAGATCATGAACTTCCAATTCAAAGTTCAAGATAGTTTTTAATTATCCAACCCAAAACAGCCCCCGGTTGCACTCTGACGACGTAGATTCAGTTTTTAAGATGTTCTTTGTAAAACCAAGTTATATATTGTTAGGTTAGCATATCATTATGATATATTACAGGTCTTGAAGTGTTTTAAAAGTCAAGTTAGAAGGATCTATTTAGTTTGCGAACAAGTTTGAAATCATTCAAACTATGTTCTTGTTGTTAAAATTTTATACCACAAAATAAGATAGCTATATGAATATGAATTGAATAAGATTATGAACAAAGTTACTACCTAAAGTTACTTGGACAAAGTTACTGCAAAAGATAAGAAATAATCTTGGAATCAAAGAGTGGTGGAGTTAGATCAAAAGGTTGGAAGTAAACTTCTTCAAATGGGTGGTTATTTTGATATGTTCTTGAAAGAGTTTGTTATGGTGTTTAAGGCTTGTAATTGAAGCTAAATGATATGAAAAATTCTTAGAGATGATCAAGTATGAAGTTAGGAGTATTTTGAGAGATAAATGAGGGTGTAGATATGAGAAAATGGAGTGAAGAAATGGTGTTCATTTATAAAAACGTTTTTAGTTTATAAAGAAAGAAAAGGATTCCTAATTTTGTTTTCTTACTAATAATTCATACTACTTGACAAATCCTAGTTACCTCATATCTAGGGCAGTAATAATGTTGATTAGTATGTTGATTTGATGTGTATATACCAATAGTAAATACGTATAGAAGCTGGGTATGATACGGGTACATATACCCTAGATATACGTATAGAAATCTTGAGGAAACGGAACGAGAATTCAAATATAGCTATCTTTTGTGAATATAATTATATTGTTTTATGTATTTAAGTCCTTAAAAAGTGATTAAATACATTATATATACGATACATGTGTAAGCATTATAGATTATAAGTATATATATCAAAGAATGTTATGTATAGTTATCGTTTTGAAAACTTAAGTTAGTAGTTTCAAAATATACTTATAACTCATTGTCATTAGTACACAATGAGATGTTAAACCATCCTTAGATCATGTTAAATATATATAAATACATATATATACACAAACGTATAATTATCATATGTTATATAGTTCGTGATATCATCGATCATATTGGACGGTCAAAAGTTGTGTAAAACTCTTTTCAAAAACACAAGTCTCAACAATTTGGATTCCTTATCATGTTGGTATGGTTTAATTTATGTAAATATTAATCTCATAAGTATAATTTGATCGGAAAATTCCGGGTCATTACAACCGGGTTCCGTCTTCCCGAATATTAAGATGCTTCTCCGATCCTTTGGGTATTTCATCCTTTAAGTTTCCCTCTTTTAAAACTCCTTGTTGCGCCTCCTTTATTTGAGTAGTAAGGTTAGTGTGAATCATTATATTCATAGATTTTACACGAATGGGTTCTCTGTCCTTTCTGCTCAAGGCGTCGGCTACCACATTTGCCTTCCCTGGGTGGTAACGAATCTCAAAGTCGTAATCATTCAACAATTCAATCCATATGCGCTGCCCCATGTTCAGTTGTTTCTGATTAAATATGTGTTGAAGACTTTTGAGGTAGGTATATATAATGCTTTTGACCCCATATAAGTAGTGCCTCCAAGTCTTTAATGCAAAAACAACCACGCCTAATTCCAAATCATGCGTCGTATAATTCTGCCCGTGAATCTTCAATTGTCTAGACGCATAAGCAATTACCTTCGTTTGTTGCATTAATACACAACCGAGACCTTGCTTTGAAGCGTCACAATATATCACAAAATCATCATTCCCTTCAGGTAATGATAATATAGGTGTCGTAGTTAACTTTTTCTTTAACAATTGAAACGCTTTCTCTTGTTCATCCTTCCATTCAAATTTCCTCCCTTTATACGTTAATACAGTCAAGGGTTTTGCTATTCTGAAAAAATCTTGGATGAACCTTCTGTAGTAACCATCTAGTCCCAAAAATTAGCGTATATGTTTCGGAGTTTTCGGGGTTTCCCATTTTTCAACGGTTTCAATCTTTGCTGGATCCACCTGAATACCTTCTTTGTTCACTATGTGACCGAGGAATTGAACTTCTTCCAACCAAAATGCACACTTTAAAAACTTGGCGTACAGTTTTTCCTTCCTTAACAACTCTAGCACTTTTCTCAAATGTTCTTCATGCTCTTGGCCATTCTTTGAGTAAATAAGTATGTCATCGATGAAAACAATGACAAACTTGTCAATGTATGGTCCACACACTCGGTTCATGACGTCCATGAACACAGCTGGTGTGTTAGTCAACCCAAACGGCACATCCATAAACTCATAATGACCGTAGCGCGTCCTAAAAGCAGTCTTTGGAATATCATCCTCCTTCACCCACATTTGATGATATCCAGAACATAAATCGATCTTCGAATAAACAGACGAGCTTTGTAGTTGATCAAATAAGTCGTCAATTCTCGGTAGTGGGTAGCGGTTCTTGATGGTAAGTTTGGTCAACTCTCGGTAGTCGATACACAACCTGAATGTACCATATTTCTTCTTGACAAACAAAACAGGAGCTCCCCATGGTGATGTGCTTGGTCGAATGAAACCACGCTCTAAAAGTTCCTGTAACTGACTTTGTAATTCTTTTATTTCGCTGGGTGCGAGTCTGTATGGAGCACGAGCTATTGGTGCAGCTCCTGGTACAAGGTCTATTTGAAATTCAACGGATCGATGTGGGGGTAATCCCGGTAATTCTTTCGAAAATACATCGGGAAATTCTTTTGCGACGGGAACATCACTGATGTTCTTTTCTTCTGATTTAACATCCTCGATGTGTGCTAGAATTACGTAACAACCTTTTCTTATTAGTTTTTGCGTCTTCAAACTACTAATAAGATTTAATTTCGCGTTGTTCTTTTCTCCGTACACCATTAAAGGTTTTCCTTTTTCACGCATAATGCGAATCACATTTATGTAACAAACGACCTCTGCTCTTATCTTCTTCAACCAATCCATGCCAATTATTACATCAAAACTCCCTAACTCGACTGGTATTAAATCAATCTTAAACGTTTCATCACCTAGTTTAATTTCTCTATCCCGACATATATTATATGCTGAAATTAATTTACCATTTGATAATTCGAGTAAAAATTTATTATCCAAAGGCGTCAATGGGCAACTTAATTTAGCACAAAATTCTCTACTCATATAGCTTCTATCTGCACCCGAATCAAATAAAACATAAGCAGATTTATCGTCAATAAGAAACGTACCCGTAACAAGCTCCGGGTCTTCCTGTGCTTCTGCCGCCATTAATATTGAAAACTCTTCCACGGCCCTGCCCATTAGTATTCCCCTAATTTGGGCAATTTCTAATAATGTGTCCCAGTTTTCCACATTTATAACAAACAGCGTTGGCATTACTTGCTCCGACACTATTCGTTTCGGCATTACTTGTTCCGACATTATTTGTTCCTTTAGTTCTGTTAAACTTTGGTCCATAGACCTCATACTTTGTCGCGCTATGACCATTTATTTTACACCTGTTGCAAAATATCGTACAAAACCCCTGATGATTTTCTTCACACCTATGACATGGCTGTTTTTGGTTTTTGTTGCCGTTGTTGTTATTGAGGTTGTTGTTGGGGTTGTTATTGTTGTTGAAATAGTTGTTGTTGTAGTTGTTGTTGTTGTTGTTGGGATGTTTGTTGTAGTTATTGTTAGGATTTCGGTTATTGTTGCGATTGTTGTTGCAGTTGTTGGGATAGTTGTTGCGATTGTGGTTGTAATTGTTGTTGTTGTTGTTGTACTGGTGACTCTTGTCACCGTTTTCCTCCCACTTCCTCTTGAGTTGTTTCGTGTTGGCTTCTTCGGCCGCCTGCTCTTTAATTCTTCCCTCAATCTGATTTATGAGTTTATGAGCCATTCGACTTGCCTTCTGTATAGAAGCAGGCTCGTGTGAACTCACATCTTCTTGAATCCTTCCTGGTAACCCTTTTACAAATGTGTCGATCTTCTCTTCTTCATCTTCGAATGCTCCCGGACACAATAGGCACAACTCTGTGAATCGTCGTTCATATGTGGTAACATTGAACCCTTGTGTTCGTAACTCTCTAAGTTCTGCCTTGAGTTTATTGACTTCGTTTCTAGGACGGTACTGCTCGTTCATCAATTGCTTGAATGCCGACCACGGTAGTGCGTAGGCAGCATTTTGTCCTACCTGTTCAAGATAGGTGTTCCACCACGTTAACGCAGTACCTGTGAAGGTATGCGTAGCGTACTTAACTTTGTCCTCTTCAGTACACTTACTTATGGCAAACACCGATTCGACTTTCTCGGTCCACCGTTTCAATCCAATTGGTCCTTCGGTTCCATCAAATTCCAAAGGTTTGCAGGCAGTGAATTCTTTGTAGGAGCATCCTACACGATTTCTTGCACCGTTAGCTGCATTGCTAGATTCAGAGTTATTGTTGGTATGTAGTGCAGCCTGTACTGCTGCTATGTTTGCAGCAAGAAAGGTACGAAATTTCTCTTCGCTCATATTCATGGTGTGTCGAGTAGTCGGTGCCATTTACTTCAAAATAGCCAACTGAATCGAGTTAATCATACAGAATATTAAGAGTAGTCAATAGTATTTCGTAGCATAATATGAACTCATTTATAAAAGCTTTTTCTTCATATTAGCGTTTTATAAGGTTAAATTCGGGTACTACCTACCCGTTAAGTTCATACTTAGTAGCTAATATACAATTCAACTACTACAATTCCATATGAAAAAACTGATTATAATAATATATCACATACAAATATTCTTCAAACTTACAACTTCGCTATATTACATATAACATGAAATATAGTACACTTTGATACAGGACAGTTTTTGAAGATAAACCTAGTTAATACACAAGTTGTTCAGCAAAGGAAATAAAGACACGTAGTTCATAAGTCCAGAAACAAGTCATGCATTCTGGTTTTACTAAGACGACTTCCCATCCTTGGTCTTGTGGAAAATAACCATTATGACCATTGGCTAGGCAGCATGTTGTAATGTTGTCAAAAGGACGAGGGTTTCGTAATGTCCAACAGCCCCGTAATAATCTAAAAACCTTGTTTCTCACCCCAAATACTGAATCCGTCATTTATGGGAAGGTTTTATTTAAAAGTTGCAATCTGACGTTCTTTTTTTCACTTTGGTGAGAAGCGAACATCACTAACCCGTAAGCATAACATGCTTCTTTATGTTGCATGTTAGAAGCTCTTTCTAATTCACGAAATCCTATGTTAGGATATGTTGAGTCAAAATAGGTTCTTAACCCGTAGCGTAAAATTGCATTTGGGTTCCCCGCATTTAACGATTTAAAGAAAACACGGCGTAACTTACGGTCTCCCCAATGTGATATACCCCACCTATCAAAGGAAAGCCTTTTATAAACTAAGGCATTTCTGGAAAGTCTTTCAAATGTTTGACAAGTTAATTTTGCCATAATTAATTGTGCTGATGAATTCTGACCGACTCTAGACAAGATTTCCTCAATCATATCCTCTGGTAGATCTTCTAAAATATTCGGTTGTCTACCCTTAACGTCCATTTTGTTTTTATACTTTAAAATAGACAAGGATTAGATTCGTAAAAGATAATTAACAAACAATACAAGCAATTTTTACATAGAACATAAAAGTACAAGAACACTACAATACATATAATATACAACATGATTACAACCCTCTAATCTGAATCACTGGTTTCTTCTTCTTCGGACTTGGTTCGTTTTCCTAATTTTCTAGGAATATATGGTGTTCCTCTAATACGAGCCGTCGTTTTCCACAATGGTTTAGAAAAACCTGGTGGTTTAGAGGTTCCCGGGTCATTGTTACATTTTAGGAAATACAGATGTTGCCGATACATATAAAGTTCATCGGGGTTGGAATCGGGTTTCTCTATTTTTATACCTTTTCCCTTATTATTTTCTTTCGCTTTATTAAATTGGGTCGAGGTAATTTCTATAACATCATCGAAATCCTCATCGGGATCCGATTCATCAGAAAATTAGTAATCTTCCCAATATTTTTCTTCCTTGGTGGAAACACCATTGACCATTATTAACTTTGGTCCGTTGGTTGAGGATTTTCTTTTATTTAATCGATTTACTATAGGTATCAATATTTCTTCCTTCGGAACCTCTTCTTCTTCCGGTTCCTCCTCTTCTGGTTCCTCTTCGGGAATTTGTGAATCTTCCCAAAGTATATTCGACTCTTCATTATTATTAGGTGAGTAGATAGAATTTGCATTAGTGGTAGACATCTATCACACAATATCAAACACATTAATAGGTTAATATATCACATAATATTTACATGTTAATTACATATAGTTTCCAACAAAAGTGTTAAGCAATCGTTTTTAAAGAAAACACGGTCGAAGTCCAGACTCACTAATGTATCCTAACAAACTCGATAAGACACACTAATGCAAATTTCTGATTCTCTAAGACCAACGCTCTGATACCAACTAAAATGTCCCGTTCATATTGATTATAAACGTTCCATATTAATTAATTTCGTCGCGAGGTTTTGACCTCTATATGAGACGTTTTTTCAAAGACTGCATTCATTTTTAAAACAACCATAACCTTTATTTTATCTATAAAGGTTCAAAAAGCATTACGTAGATTATCAAATAATGATAATCTAAAATATATCGTTAACACACGACCATTACATAATGGTTTACAATAAGAATATATTACATCAAAAATAAGTTTCTTGAATGCAGTTTTTACATAATATCATATAAGCATGGACTCCAAATCTTGTCCTTATTTTAGTATGCAACAGCGGAAGTTCTTAATAATCACCTGAGAATAAACATGCTTAAAACGTCAAAAAAAATGTTGGTGAGTTATAGGTTTAACCTATATATTATCAAATCATAATATTAGATCACAAGATTTCATATTTCAATATACATCCCATACATAGAGATAAAAATCATTTATATGGTGAACACCTGGTAACCGACATTAACAAGATGCATATAAGAATATCCCCTATCATTCCGGGAAATCCTTCGGACATGAAAAAATGAATTCGAAGTACTAAAGCATCCGGTACTTTGGATGGGGTTCGTTAGGCCCAATAGATCTATCTTTAGGATTCACGTCAATTAGTAGATCGGTTTACTAATTCTTAGGTTACCAAGCAAAAGGGGCATATTCGGCTTCGATCATTCACCCATATAATGTAGTTTCATTTACTTGTGTCTATTTCGGAAAACATTTATAAAACTGCATGTATTCTCATCCCAAAATATTAGATTTTAAAAGTGGGACTATAACTCACTTTCACAGATTTTTACTTTGTTGGGAAGTAAGTCTTGGCCACTGGTCGATTCACGAACCTATAAAAAATATGTACATATATATCAAAGTATGTTCAAAATATATTTACAACACTTTTAATACATTTTGATGTTTTAAGTTTATTAAGTCAGCTATCCTCGTTAGTAACCTACAACTAGTTGTCCATAGTTAAATGTACAGAAATAAATTGATATATATTATCCTGAATCAATCCACGACCCAGTGTATACACGTCTCAGGCTAGATCACAACTCAAAGTATATATATTTTTGGAATCAACCTCAACTCTGTATAGCTAACTCCAACATTACTGTATATAGAGTGTCTATGGTTGTTCCAAATAATATATATATATGGGTCGATATGATATGTCAAAACATTTGCATACGTGACTATGGTATCCCAAGATTACATAATATATTAGAATACATGTATAATACAATATAAGTTAGCTAGGATATGATTTGAATAGAATTGTTACAATATTTCCCGTAGCTACAACAATCAAAAAAATATCCAATCTTGTTTTACCCATAACTTCTTCGGTTTAAATCCGTTTTGAGTGAATCAAATTGATATGGTTTCATATTAAACTATATTTTATGAATCTAAACAGAAAAAGTATAGGTTTATAGTCGGAAATATTAGTTACAAGTCATTTTTGTAAGAGGTAGTCATTTCAGTCGAAAGAACGACGTCTTGATGACCATTTTGAAAAACATACTTCCACTTTGAGTTTAACCATGATTTTTGGATATAGTTTCATGTTTATAAGAAAAATCATTTTCCCAGAAGAACAACTTTTAAATCAAAGCTTATCATAGTTTTTAATTATCAAACCCAAAACAGCCCGCGGTGTTACTACGACGGCGTATGTCCGGTTTTACGGTATTTTTCGTGTTTCCAGGTTTTAAATCATTAAGTTAGCATATCATATAGATATATAACATGTGTTTAGTTGATTTTAAAAGTCAAGTTAGAAGTATTAACTTTTGTTTGCGAACAAGTTTAGAATTAACTAAACTATGTTCTAGTGATTTCAAGTTTAAACCTTCGAATAAGGTAGTTTTATATATATGAATTGAATGATGTTATGAACATCATTACTACCTCAGGTTTTGTGGATAAACCTACTGGAAATGAGAAAAATAGATCTAGCTTCAAAGGATCCTTGGATGGCTTGAAAGTTCTTGAAGTAGAATCATGACACGAAAACAAGTTCAAGTAAGATTTCCACTCGAAATAAGATTGTTATAGTTATAGAAATTGAATCAAAGTTTGAATATGAGTATTAGCTTGTATTAGAAAGATATCTTACTATAAATAAGAAAGATTTCTTCAGGTTGGATGATCACTTTACAAGATTGGAAGTAAGCTAGCGAACTTGGAAGTATTCTTGATTTTATGATACTAGAACTTATAGAATTTATGAAGGACACTTAGAACTTGAAGATAGAACTTGAGAGAGATCAATTAGATGAAGAAAATTGAAGAATGAAAGTTTTTGTAGGTATTTTTGGTCGTTGGTATATGGATTAAATATAAAGGATGTGTAATTTTGTTTACATGTAAATAAGTCATGAATGATTACTAATATTTTTGTAATTTTATGAGATATTTCATGCTAGTTGCCAAATGATGGTTCCCACATGTGTTAGGTGACTCACATGGGCTACTAAGAGCTGATCATTGGAGTGTATATACCAATAGTACATACATCTAAAAGCTGTGTATTGTACGAGTACGAATACGGGTGCATACGAGTAGAATTGTTGATGAAAATGAATGAGGATGTAATTGTAAGCATTTTTGTTAAGTAGAAGTACTTTGATAAGTGTCTTGAATTCTTTCAAAAGTGTATGAATACATATTAAAACACTACATGTAAATACATTTTAACTGAGTCGTTAAGTCATCGTTAGTCGTTACATGTAAATGTTGTTTTGAAACCTTTAGGTTAATGATCTTGTTAAATGTTGTTAACCCATTGTTTATTATATTTAAATAGATGTTAAATTGTTACATTATCATGATATTATGATATATAATATATCTTAGTATGATATGTATACAGTTAAATGTCGTTACAACGATAATCGTTACATATATGTCTCGATTCAAAATCATTAAGTTAGTAGTCTTGTTTTTACATATGTAGTTCATTGTTAATACACTTAATTACATGTTTAATTATCATTTATCATGATTAAACATAGTGTATTAATATCTTAATATGATTCATATGTATTTAGTAAGACGTTGTTATAACGATAATCGTTATATATATCGTTTCGAGTTTCTTAATTCAATAAACTCAATTTTATATATATAACTCATTTTTAAAATACCTAATGAGATACTTACTTATCATAATATCATGTTAACTATATATATAATCATATATATGTCATCATATAGTTTTTACAAGTTTTAACGTTCGTGAATCACCGGTCAACTTGGGTGGTCAATTGTCTATATGAAACCTATTTCAATTAATCAAGTCTTAACAAGTTTGATTGCTTAACATGTTGGAAACACTTAATCATGTAAATAACAATTTCATTTAATATATATAAACATGGAAAAGTTCGGGTCACTACAAATTCTTCGTTCTTTCCTTATAGATTAACGAATTTTCATATGCATCATGTCTTAATTCTTCTAATTCGTTTAGTTGACTTAACCGTAGACGACCGGCTTCATGCAAATCAAGATTACATTTCTTTAAAGCCCAAAATTCTTTGTGCTCAATTTCTATTGGAAGATGACATGCTTTTTCGTAAACGAGTTTAAAAGGTGTGGTGCCAATTGGAGTTTCGTAGGCTGTTCGAAAAGCCCAAAGTGCATCCTCCAATTTCATGGACCATTTCTTCGGATTTGATCCTACTGTTTTCTCTACAATACATTTTTATGCTCGATTGGTATTTTCAACTTGTCCACTTGTTTGTGGATGATAAGCGGTTAAAATTTTATGAGTTACTCCATATCTTTTGAGAACTTTCTCAAGTTGATTATTACAGAAATGAGTACCCCGATCACTTATTAAAGCTTTCGGTGTTCCGAACCTAGCAAAAATACATTTTAAGAAGTTGACTACAACTCGTGCATCGTTAGTTGGGAGAGCTTGTGCTTCCGTCCATTTAGATACATAATCAATGGCAACGAGAATGTAGAGATTATTATGAGATTTTGGAAATGGACCCATAAAGTCAATACCCCAAACGTCGAATACTTCACATACTTGAATGACATTTTGTGGCATTTCATTACGTTGAATTATTTTTCCGGCCCTTTGATATGCATCACAGGATTTACAAAGAAGGTGTGCATCTTTGAAAATTGTAGGCCAATAGAATCCAGCGTCGTAGACTTTCCTTGCTGTGAGTTGAGGCCCATAATGCCCTCCTGTTGGTCCTGTGTGACAATGGTTTAAGATTTGGCTAGCTTCATCTCTGAATACGCATCGGCGTATTATTCCATCGGGATAACTTTTAAACAGATGTGGATCTTCCCAAAAATAGTGTTTTATATCACTAAAGAATTTCTTTCGTTTTTGGTACGACAACCCTTTTTCAAGGAATCCACATACTAAGTAGTTTGCAAAGTCTTCAAACCATGGAATTTTATTATAATCGATCTTCAATAGATATTCATCAAGAAAGTTATCTTGTATGGCCGATTCATTTAGAACTTCTAATTCAAGATTTTCAAGACGAGAAAGATGATCAGCGGCGAGATTTTCTGCTCCCTTTTTGTCTCGGATTTCAATATCGAATTCTTGTAACAGTAAGATCTAATGGATTAATCGTGGTTTGGCATCTTGTTTTGAAAATAGGTATCTAAGAGCAGAATGATCAGTATAGACCACCGTTTTAGCTAGAACGAGATATGAACGAAATTTGTCAAAAGGAAAGACAATAGCAAGGAGTTCTTTTTCAGTGGTTGTGTAATTCGTTTGTGCTCCTTGTAACATCTTACTAGCGTAATAAATAGGTTGAAATCATTTTTCAATTCTTTGACCTAAAACGGCTCCCATTGCAAAATCACTTGCGTCACACATGAGTTCAAATGGTAAATTCCAATTTGGAGTTATCATGATCGGCGCATTAGTGAGTTTTTCTTTAAGAATATTAAAAGATTTGATGCATTCATCCGAAAAGATGAATGGAGCATCCTTTTCTAAGAGTTTGTTCGTAGGAGTGGCAATTTTAGAAAAATCTTTTATGAAAAGTCGGTAAAAACTGGCATGCCCTAGAACACTCCTAACTCCTCTAACATTGGTGGGATGTGGAATTTTAGCAATTACATCTACTTTAGCTCTATCCACTTCAATTCCTTCACTTGAAATTTTATGACCAAGAACGATGCCTTCTTTAACCATGAAATGACATTTCTCCCAATTAAGTACTAGATTTGATTTCTCGCATCTAATAAGCATTCGTTCAAGATTAACTAGACATGTTTCAAAAGTATCACCAAAGACTGAAAAGTCATCCATGAAAACTTCCATGCATTCCTCTATCATGTCATGAAAAATCGCCATCATGCACCTTTGAAAGGTTGCAGGGGCGTTGCAAAGTCCAAATGGCATGCGTTTGTAAGCAAAAGTACCATAAGGGCACGTGAAGGTGGTTTTCTCTTGGTCCTCGGGTGCGATTGGAATTTGAAAGTATCTGGAGAAACCGTCAAGAAAATAATAGTAACTGTTCCCAGCTAACCTTTCCAACATTTGATCAATGAAAGGTAGGAGAAAGTGATCTTTTCTGGTGGCGTCATTTAGTTTTCTATAATCAATACAAACACGCCATCCTGTTACAGTCCTAGTAGGAATAAGCTCTTCTTTTTCATTTGTGATGACAGTGATGCCACCCTTCTTAGGTACGCATTGAACTGGGCTTACCCATGGACTATCAGAGATTGGATAAATTAAACCTGCATCGAGCAGTTTAATAATTTATTTCTTAACAACATCTTGCATATTTGGATTTACTCTTCGTTGGCATTGCACATATGTTTTATGACCTTCTTCCATAAGGATTTTATGTGTGCAATACGAAGGACTTATACCTTTAATGTCATGAATCTTCCATGCAATAGCTGGTTTATGAGCTTTTAGCACAGAAATGAGTTGAGATTTTTCATTTTTTGTAAGAGAAGACGAGATTATTACAGGTAATTCAGATTCACCATGTAAATAAGCGTATTCCAAATGGTTTGGGAGTGGCTTTAACTCTAAAATTGGTGGTTCTTCTATTGATGATTTGTATCGATATCTGTCTTCCTCTTTCAGCATTTGAAGTTCTTCTATTGTTGGTTCGTATTCATTAGCCATGAGTGTGGCTATCATTTCAGCTTCATTAATTGGTTCAGTTCCTTCTCCTAAAGAACATTCTTCCGTTCCTTGTAATTCTGGAAATTCTTGTAACAATTATGCATGTGAATCTATAGTTTGAATATAATAACATGTATCATCTGCAGATTGCGATTGTTGCATGGCTCTATTAACAGAAAAGATAACATTCTCGTCCTCTATACTTAGGGTCAGTTTCTTACCGAACACGTCTATTATTGCTTTAGCCGTGTTTAAGAATGGTCTTGCTAATTGGTGCATCCTATCGTATACACGCATAAAGGCACAATGATCGCATGAAATTAGCATCAGAAACACTGAGAAGAATAGTTTTGTGAAACTATCTGTTAAGCGTTCTCTGCTGTACAGGTTGCTTCCGTCGTGCATAACACCTGAAGGCCGTCTAGCGCTTAAGCCCTGGCCGGAGAGCGCCACATTCAGCGTAAACTTCGGATCACGAATAACAGAACGTATCATCATCTGACACGTGTCCCCGAACAATTCAGTGGATCTGACACTATAAATAGACCTCTTGGGTCATCATTTTACACATTCAGACATTCTGACAACTTGTGAGCAGAGACTTCACCTTTCTCTCTCACATTGTACTTTCTCTCACTAGAAGTCATCCGGCTAATAGCTAAATGTTAAACGAATAACAGATTGATTAAGCCACCCCAAAGATTTCCAGATCTGTGTACCGGGTCTGCAGGGATTATTTCCCAAGGGTAAAAATCAATCGGCAACACTCCCCCACCTTTAGCTAGATAACTTCTAGTATTTTGCTAACACACTAAGCCTTACCTCATAAGGACATAGGTGTTAACAATGGTGCCATCCATTATTAAGACGAATCATCTCACCAACACTTACAAAGAAGGCGAGGGTAATGAATTGGTACCCATAGAAGTAGGCATGATACATCCATAGAAAGCTGGACAACGGAGGAAGGCAGAAGTGTTAGAAGATTGGGAAGAGCAATTAATATCATTTCCTTCTATGTTTAACACAAATCCATCCGATGGTCCAGTGGTTATAGAAGCACGAGTTGCTAATTGATTAATACGCAACATTTATACTGACACAGGAGCTGGAGCAGACATTATGTATGAACATTGCTTCATAAAGCTTCCGAAAGATGTGCAAGAAAAAATGAAGGAAACATATGTGTCGTTAGAAAGTTTTACAAGTGAACCGTCTTGGTCTGAAGGAAGTATTCTGCTTGAAGTAACCTTGGGCAAGTCACCCTTAAGATGCACATCCAACATTGAGTTTCTGGTAGTTAAAGCAAATTCACAATACAATATAATTTTGGGAAGAACTGCTTTAATGACGTTTGGTGCTATAACATCAACTGTGCATGGCATGATGAAGTTTCCAACGCCAGGCGAAATAACAACGTTGTATGCAGAAGGGCAGAAGTTAATTGAGTGTTCCCAAGTAACAAAAGCAATAATTAAGCCAATAATACATTATGATGGGTCAATTTCACCAAATCCACAGTTTCCAGATCAAAAAATCATAATTGGGCATACGTCATCTACGGCATGTAAAGAAAAATTGTACAATATTTTGGCAACAAATTTAGATGTTTTCGCATGGCAACCGTCTGATATGACCGGTGTCCCAAGGGAAGTGGCAGAACATAGGTTAAATGTGAATCCTAACATGCATCCTATTTGTCAAAAGAAGCGAGGCATGGCGCCAGAAAGAAGCAAATTCCTCCGTGATGAAGTACGAAGGTTGGTGGATGCTGGGATCTTGCGAGAGGTAAAATATCAGACATGGGTGGCCAATCCAGTCATGGTTAGGAAGCCGGATAACTCATGGCGGATGTGTGTGGATTTCACATATATCAATAAAGTATGCCCAAAGGATAATTATCCCTTACCTGAAATCGATTGGAAGGTTGAATCATTAGCAGGGTATTGATTTAAATGTTTCTTAGATGCAGCTAAGGGGTATCATCAAATACCTATGGCTTTAAAAGATGAAGACAAAACGGCTTTTCACACAACGGAAGGCATATTATATTACATGAAAATGCCTTTTGGACTGAAAAATGCAGGAGAAACATATCAACGACTTATTGATATGGCTTTTAAGGATCAAATTGGGCGAAATCTGAAAGCTTATGTGGACGATATTGTTATAAAAAGTCATACTGAAGAAAAGATGTTACGAGATATACAAGAGACTTTTACATCTTTGCGAAAAATCAACATGAAATTAAATCCCAAGAAGTGTACGTTTGGTGTGGAGGAAGGAAAATTTTTAGGTCATATAGTTACAGAACGGGGTATTAAAGCTAATCCTAAGAAAATTCAAGCAATTGAAGACATGAAATCGCCGTTCAGCAAGAAAGACGTTCAAAGATTACATGGATTTTTAGCAGCATTAACAAGATTTCTGTCTAAAGCAGCTGAAAAGTCACTTCCATTCATGAAGGTGTTAAAAGGCTGTCTAAATAAAAAAGATTTTGTATGGACGGCGGAAGCCGAAAATGCATTCCAAGAGGTCAAGCATTTGTTGAAAACGTTACCTACATTAACAGCACTAAAAGAAGGGGAGACCTTAATTTTGTATTTAGCTGTCTCAAAAGAAGCAATTAGTTCTGTCTTAATTGCAGAACGAAACGGTGTGCAAATGCCCATATATTTTGTTAGCAAAGTATTGCAGCTCAGTGAAACGAATTATCCACAACTTCATCGCATGGTTTATGCCCTTGTGCATACTGCATGACGTTTACGAAGGTATTTTCAAGGTCATCCTATCTTGGTGTTAACAGATCAACTGTTGAAGAAAATACTTCTGCGTCCGAAATCATCTGGCTGTCTAGCAAAATGGGCCATCGAGTTGGGGGAATATGAAATCAATTTTGCTCCCCGGAATGCAGTTAAAGGACAAATTTTGGCAGATTTTCTCCTGGAAACAAATGAAAAAGTGGAATACGACAATAAAGTGGCACCACAACAGCATGTGTGGGAATTACACACTGATGGGGCCTCCAGTAAAGAGGGAACAGGTGCAGGACTGGTTTTAACAAGTCCAGACGGAGAAGAGTATACTTATGCATTGAAATTTTGTTTTTATGCGTCTAACAACGAAGCAGAGTATGAGGCATTACTCTCTGGCTTATGCATAGCAGCGGAAATGGGCATAACAAATTTACGAGCATATGTTGATTCTCAAATTATGACCCAGCAGGTTAATGGAACGTTTGATGCAAAGGATACAACAATGAAGAAATATGTAAAGTTGGTGGAGGCAATTTCAAAGAAATTTGATAACCTTGAAGTCGTGCAAATCCCTCGAAATAAGAATAAGAAGGCTGACATCTTAGGCAAACTGGCTACTTTAACCTTTGATCATTTGCACAAACGAGTGTTGGTTGAACAACTTAAAGAAAAATCAATACATCAAAAACCAATTATGGCGATAGTTGAAGGTACCAAGGAAACTTGGATGACGCCATATTTGAGGTATTTTCATGACGGAGGGTTACCCATTGACAAGACGAAAGCCAGAAGAATAAGAATAACGGCACCAATGTATGAAGTGATTAATGGTGTTCTTTATTGAAAGTCATAGAATGGTCCATTGTTAAGATGTTTAACCAATGATGAAGCATTAAAGGTAGTCAAAGAAATGCATGAAGGAGTTTGTTCTCAACACTCCGGCTTTCGTACTTTGGCATCACGGATTATGCGGCAAGGATATTTTTGGCCTTCCCTTTATCAAGATGTTGCGGAGATCATAAAAACATGTGAGAATTGTCAGAGGCATGGTACAGTTCAGCGTCTCCCAAAATATAACTTGATACCAGTGTCATCTGCTTGGCCGTTCTACAAGTGGGCGATAGATATTGTGGGACCATTCAATAGAAGCACTGGCAATGCTAAGTTCTTGGTGGTAGCAATTGATTTTTTCACAAAATGGGTTGAAGCAAAGGCTTTAGCAAAGATTACAGGAGAAAATGTCAAGAAGTTTGTATGGCATGATATAGTGTGCCGTTATGGGGTTCCAAATGAAATAGTCAGTGACAATGGCAAATAATTTGCAGAGAATCCATTTAGAAGTTGGTGTGAAGAGCTAGGAATAAAGAAAAACTTTACATCTATTGCTCATCCTCAAGTGAATGGACAGGTGGAGGTTACCAACAAAGAAATTGTTGCTGGCATTAAGGCACGATTAGGGTTAAGTCAAACTGGATGGGTGGACGAACTGCCAAATGTGCTATGGGCACACCGGACAACTCCAAAGCGGAGCACGGGAGAAACACCCTTCAGCCTGGTATATGGTACAGAAGCAGTAATACCAGCTGAAATATGTGTCCCAACACAACGCATTATGGCATTTGATATTGAAGCTAATTCTGAAGCATTAAGGGACAATCTCAATTTGTTGGAGGAAAGATGGTTGATGGCCGCCATCCGGCAAGTAGATCACAAGCATAAAATGGCAAAATATTACAACAAGAAAGTAAAGCATACACAATTTGAAGTTGGTGATCTGGTGCTACGGGATAATGAGGCAAGCAGGCAAATCAAATTTGAAAAGTTAGCACCAAAATGGGAAGGACCTTATAAGGTCACATAAGTGAATTAGAACGGATCATACATGCTTGCTGCGCCATCCGGTGAGCAATATGAAAGAGCTTGGATTGCAATGAATTTAAAGAAATTTTATGCGTAGTACTATATGCATGGGCAGCTTGATCACCTGTCAAATGCATGAGATATAGTTATAAATGTAAAAATTTCTTTATAAATATGTATAACAGCAATTATTCTTATGGCAATATTTTTCATAAATTTTATCTGGCCAAGGATTTTTTAGCCCAGGTGTCACATAGCTGTGTGTCATCCCGACCTGCAGAAAGAAAGATAACCTTTCGGTGGTAGAAGTACAATCATACTCAAAATGGTTGTATCGATAATGAGACATGTAGAATTCACTAAAGCATCGAAGCATTAAAGCGAATCTACAAAAATGTCATGACACAAAACTTATATACACAAGCTACAAAGCAAAACGGATAACGGACAATAGCGTCCTACACGATATTTGAAGGCAAAAATAGTTCACAACTTTTCCTCATGAGTTTCATGACGGAAAGCGTATAATGGAAAATACAAATCCAATGTATAAAAGCATAATGGTTGCAAAGTAACATATTCATATTACATGCATTTTTCTCTCTGAATGTGTTAAAAGCTTCAGACATTTTACTAGTAATTATAGCAAAAACAATATTGGAAGGTATATAAAGCATATATAAACATAATATTTCATTCATTTTGTGGGGTGTAATTCAGTACATCGTCTAGAGTTACATCCGGATTTTTACAAAGATTTTCAAGATCAGAAAACCTCATATTTTTTATTGAAGCACCGGCTGCATCAGCTTCTGGGATAGCATTTTCATTGATCTTTGATGTGATTACCTCAGGCAGAGGATTTGGAAGTTTTGGCAGTATTCACTTCATAAAATTGAAAAAATTTAATCGTTCAGCAGATTTTGCAAGGCGGACAAACTCACGGATCCTGTGAGATAATGCCTGGCAGTTAAAAATATGGTTTACAAGGGCAGGAATCCCAGAAATTATGCGTCTTTCATTATCCTCTTTGGCTTTAAGTTGTTCTTTCAGAGCATTATTCTCCTTTACCAATTCTTCAATCCGGCTTAAGTGCTAATTTTCTCTGAACGATAGTTCTTTCACTTGTTTACTATATTCTGCCCTCTGCGTGTTATAGTTCTCATAATGCCTCTTCATCATATCATAATCTCTCTTTAAAGATGTAGCTACTTGTTCCAGCTTGGTTATTTTCTTTTTTTCAACCGATAGTTCTTTCTTGGTGGTAATTTCATTGCTTTGTAACTTAGATAGGCGTTGAAGGTCATTTAACCCAGAAGCAATGTTAAGAATGATAATTTGTGCCTTAACCTTCTTAGCATCTGCATCAGAAAGGCTGCTAAAAAATTGGGCTAGTGAAGGACATACCATGGCGTTCAAAAAATTCATGAAATCCTCGTAAGAATGTGGTGGTCCCTTTAGAAAGGAGGAAAGTATATTTGTATCAAGGTTGGGAAGCATAATTTGATTTTGAGAAGAACTAGTTCCGGCTTCTTGTTGTGCGGATGGCGGAGCGTTTTGACCAGTTCTTCTTCTCTTGGAGGAAGGCGGAAGAGTTACTAGTGTAGTGCCTTGGTGTGATGCAGTAGCTATTGGAGATAAAGGGAAATTGTTACGTATAAAAGAGTTCCAATATGTTTCACAAGATTTCAAAGGGGGCATAATGTATAAAGAGGGGTTTGGATTATAAAATCCACCAGTACTGGGCCTAAAAGAAAACAAATTCAAGTTTTGGTCTAGTATTTTACATAATTCAGTGTTATCATTCTCATTACCCGAGGCTCGACGTTCTCTAGAAGCAATTCGATTCATACCTATGTCCACTTCTTCTTCTTCTTCTTCTTCTTCTTCTTCTTCCTCCTCCTCCCTTGCACCATCCTTTTCAGGAATGGGAGTGTCGTCAACAATTTTTTGTGTGGTAAATTTCAGTTGCGAATAAGATGATGATCGCATGGCGGTAAGCGGAGTAATTTCTGCAAAAGTTTAAAAGTCACAGGTTAGTTGGATAAACAAAAAGAAGCATCTTATAAGGAATATGTAGCAAAAATAAGCACTTACTTTTTCTTCCAGCAAGAACAGAGGCATAACCTTGTGTAAAATCCCAATCCTGGCTTACAGATGTCAATGATAACATATGTTCTCCATACTTGACATCGTTGATTTTTTTTTCAGATTTCAGCTTTTTAAGCAAAGCATTCTCTTTATTATTTAACTGTGGAAATGTAATTGATACGGGATGAATGTATTGACGCCAAACTCGAACAGATGAGTACCCGTTATCAATTAAATCTTCATTTATAAAGATAAAAGAAGCGTGCCAATCATGGGCAGGATGATCAAGTGCAGGTCTTAGAAATCCATCAACCTTGTTGAAAGAAAACCAACCTTTTTCGTGAGAGGCTATACATACCAAAGAACAAAAAATCCGAATAGATGGCACTATATTACTCGCATGGCAATACATCTCAAAAATGAGAATTTTTCGAATAGCTGTTGGTTCGAATTGACCAATAGCAACTCCATAAAACTCACAGACTTCTAAGAAGAATGGCGTAAACGGCAATCGCAAACAATAATTAAAGAACGAATGACCGTAGACGGCAACCATGCCCGGAGGGGGTGAGCAGGCCCTAGCATTATTTGCAGGAATTATTGGATCAAAACCAGCTAATCTAGGAAAGTATCGCAACAGCAGAGCCAAATATTTGTCGTTCACTCTACTATGAATAGTTGAAACGTCATGTGTTGTCGCCATTAATGTTTTAATAAAACAGGGAGTAAAGAAGGTATTGATGGTAAAGGATGAAGACTGTAGAAAAAGGCTATGAAAGTGAAAAATTGATTAGGGTTTTTTGGTGGTTAAAAAGGGAAAAGGTGTGACAGCTGTGATCGGTGGTGATTTTGGGGGTTTTATTTTCAACCGCACACGTGTATGGACACGATTAAAAGGCGAATGCAAAGAGGTGCCTTTTTACAGCTAGAGGCGCGTGGTGAATCTCAACCATTTAAAATTAATCATTACAGCGTCAGTAAAATTTCGTCTGCAATTAATGCCTGTAACATTTTTCTCGATGCAAATGGCGCATGTGAAGACTTGTTTGGGATGCGTTATCAAAAGTTTAACAACTTAATCATTTTTCAAATGCTCAATTCATTAAACTGGGGGACTTAATGGTGTATCCTATCGTGTACACGCATAAAGGCACAATGATCGCATGAAATTAGCATTAGAAACACTGAGAATAATAGTTTTGTGAAACTATCAGTTAAACGTTCTCCGCTGTACAAGCTGCTTCCATCGTGCATAACACCTGAAGGCCGTCTAGCGCTTAAGCCCTGTCGGAGAGCGCCACATTCAGCGTAAACTTCGAATCACGAATAACATAACGTATCATCATCTGACACGTGTCCCCGAACAATCCGGTGGATCTGACACTATAAATAGACCTCTTGGGTCGTCATTTTACACATTCAGACATTCTGACAACTTGTGAGCAGAGACTTCACCTTTCTCTCTCACATAGTACTTTCTCTCACTAGAAGTCATCTGGCTAACAGCTAAACGCTAAACGGACAACAGATTGATTAAGCCACCCCCACAGATTTCCATATCTGTGTACCGGGTCTGCAGGGATTATTTCCCAAGGGTAAAAATCAATCGTCAACACTCCCCCACCTTTAGCTAGATCACTTCTAGTATTATGCTAACACACTAAGCCTTACCTCATAAGGAAATACGTGTTAACACTAATATAAGAGGAACTCGAGAATCTTCTTCCATGTCCAGAATAACAAAATCTACTGAAAATACGAAAGTACCAACTTTAACTAGCATGTTCTCCATTATCCCTTTAGGATATTTTATTGATCGGTCAGCTAGTTGTATGCTTATTCATGTTGAAGTATCTGCAATTGTTTCCCGAGGAAACTACTTCAGCGGACGATCACTAAAATTTCGGGATGAAATTTTCAATAACAGGTGGGTAATGTAACAACCCTGATTTTTCCGTTACTTTCGTTAACCTTCCGTTAGTTTATTTAATGGCGATTATTTAACTTTTATGTGTTTACGTGTATTAAATGCGTACTTGACCTTTGGAGGGTTTCAATAATTAATATGGGTTGATATTAATGCAAATAAATATTTCGGATAATGAAATACGATAAAAAAGAAACGAATTTGATAATAGCTTTTTGAGCAACGAAACGCTCGGGTTTATTTTAATAATTAACTTTATTAATTATTAACTTTTTAAAATATTTAATTTATTGGGTTTTTAATAAATTAAGCGATTGGTTGCGTTTAACGATCGGATTAGCGTTCCGGGCCTTCGGTACGACTAAACGGCACTTAAAACGGACCACGAATACACGGGATTACAAAACGAGAGCCCGGGAACCCCATGAGGGCCCCATTCGGCGGACCCCTCCCATACCCCCCTTATATTTTAATTTTTGATAAGTTTAGGGGCTTATGTGCTAATTTGTGAAACTAGGGTTTAATATAAATTAATTTGTGAGGATTAAACACTTCCATAATCCCAACCCTACTATTCCAGTCGACTTTTTTTGGCTCCTCCCTCCCCTTTGGCCGTCAACATCATCACCACCACCATACCATCAATTTTTGATTTTTAGATTAAACATTGAACACGAAAGTTGTAATTCCCGATCTCCTCTACGCGTTGGTGTATTTAATTTAGCGATCAAAGGTATAATTGCATAAACCCTAAATCTTAAAAATCTGATTTTCATGTGAGTTTCATAGTTATGTTGTCAATTTCTCAAGTCTATACGCGTACGTGTTAATTGTAATCGTTATTTTGATTGTTTGATGTGCTAGGGTTTAAAAACGAATTTGTATTTGTTTGATCAGAAAAATTAAGTTTTTCAAATGTTAAATATTATGTTATAATCAGATTCCTTGCGAAAAACTATTGAGTTTAGGCTTTGGATTCGCTTGATTTCGTTTTCGTATGATTAAGTTATGTCGAATTGAATTATCGTTGTGATTTTGTTGCTTGATCAGAAATCTGGTATTTATAGAAAACGAATTGGCATGTGAGACTTATACCACTGGAAATATAATTTAAAAAAACTCAATTTAGACTAGGATATCATGTCGTTTGCTTATGTATAGCCCGAGTTATGCTAGAATTAGTGTAAATGTAGTTTTATACAGCACTTGCATGAAAATAACCTTATATGATAAAATTTTGAAACTTCTGTGACTAAAGCTTTACATATTTGAAAATTAGACAAAAATTACTTCATCTTTCATGTAGATATCATAGGTTAATTGTATCTATATCTTCGGATAATCGCATGCGAATGTGACTAACGAAATGGGAATCGAATCTGTAAATTGAACACAGTTTTGTACTTTGTGAATTTTGTATATTGATTGAGAATGTATGATTCTGGAAAATGAAACTTAATATGATATGTGACTTATTTTTAATTTATGTCAATCTCTGAAACCTTATGCATTGGGCACAATAGAGCTATACTTTATGTGAATTCTGACTTGAACTGAAGACTGAATGTTCAACTTGCACGAATAAACTGTACAAATTGGCTAAACAAAAGTGTCTAGATTTTTGATATGTATTACTTTGATTTGTCCTTGAACCATGGCCACTGTTCTTGTATCAATTTCATGTTCCTAACTCCAGTTATACCCAAAATGAAATCAGTGCGCGGTCAGAAACTGACTTGGCAAACCCCAAATGTATTCCTTCTGATTCCTGACTTTTAATTGTCGTATGAGTCCCTGGCCAGACTTTTTGGAATCAATTTTAAGTCTAATTATGATCTGGAGTTTCTCATATTACCTTGAATTTTTTACTATGAGATAATGTGCTAAGTATGCTACGTGTTCATAAACTTTGTGCATAACGATAAACTGAAATTGTGAAAATGATCATTCATGACCTGAAACGTATTGTTTGACTTAAGTTTGATATGTTGACCAATATTTGACATGAACCTACTGATGTTGACTTTATTTGACTACTTTGACCAAGTTTGACTTTCGGTTTGACTTCGGTTGACTTTGTTTGACTTGCATGATATAGTTGACTTTTTACTTTGAAACGCGTCGAGTCGAGCAATAAGACAACGTACACTATGAAACCACACTTATATAAGATACATATATTGACCAACCTACATACGTATACTTAGGTTATATTACTCGGGTCTAAACCGTACAAGTCATTTGTCTTTCATTCCGAGCTTATTCAAAGGTGAGTCTACAGTCCCGCTTTTTACATGTTTTCAGGGATGAGATTACACGCTGTTATATTTATATTTTTAATTACTTTTATATTGACATGAGTACTACACATATGCATAATGAGTTTGTTCCAAAAGCCTCTAGCTTGAATACTTTTAATACCATCGGTGTAAGCACAATTTAGAAGGACGGATTCGTTAGGTTGACAACCTCACCCACTATAAAAGCGGCGGTGCATTTACTTTGAACATTAAATACATTTGAACAAGTGCATAACATTTTACGAGGTAAGGTCGGGTGTAGTGGTTTCTATACTCGGGTTAATGCTAGTATTCAGGTGCTCGGTTTATGCAAGCGATAGAATCTCGTGGTCAAGGAAACTAAACTATTTTTCTGATAACTGATTTTCAGAGACTGTTACATTACTTTAAACCTGTAGATTCACCAACATTATTTGTTGACCTGTTTTTGCGTGTTGTTATTCTCAGGTCCTTAAGAGGTATGCTTCCGCTGTGTTTGCTGCATGACTGGCCGTGGAGTCAGCATTTGATTTTAAAGAACATTATTTACTTTCGCATTTAAAACTTCTATACTGTTTAAATACTGTTGGCTTGTGGTTACGATCACAACAGTGTTTCTATTTTGGGATTTTTGACTTATGTTTTTGAAAGTTAATATTTTTTAAATAAAATTAAATGCGATTGCTTTAAACGTCTCATATAGAAGGCGTAACTGTTAACTGTGGGACCGGAATTAACACGCCATCAGATGGTGTTTTTGCGGGGTGTTATAGTTGGTATCAGAGCTAACGGTTCGTAGAAAAACTAGGACTTGCATTAGTGTGTCTGATTTGGTCATTAGGACACCATGATGAGTCTAGACTACGACCGGGACTTAGTCATTACATGAGTACTTTGTGACTAACGTTATTTACTTGACTAATCTGTTTCGTTTGTGTTCTTGTACTATGAGTTAGATGTCACAGGATTCAGGAAGCAGTGACAGGGACTCCAGTGTGGCTGAGGTGAATGCTCCATCCCCAGCACTAGCACCTGCCCCGCATCGGATACCTAACCATCCCATGAACATTTATGCATTGGATTTGGTTCATACTAACCGTAACAGGGATATTGTTGATCGTGTTAACGCCTTGAGCGATATTGCTAGGACATATCAGCACCCCGATGATCTCGAAAGAATGGAGGAAAGAGTCACGGGTATAAATACTTATACGTACTAGGCAGAAGCGAGGTTCGTTGAGATGGCGAGATTGATAGCAGCCTTAACTGCCAGGGTTGCTGCATTAGAGGCGGAACGTAATAGGCCGAGGAATGATGGACCTGCCTTCCGTACCCGACAGAAGAGGAAGTGAAGGGTCGTTGACCATGAGCTTCTTTTCCTTTTTCATCCGCCATACCTTCTTTAATTGATTATATAAGACTTACCGGGTGTTACAAACCGGGATATTAGCACATTATGTTTATTGTTTGGTTTACTACTTTGAAATTTGGTTTATCACTTTCGGATTTTATTTATATTAATAGTGGATTATGCTATTGGTAACTATTATCTTTTATTGCATGCAGTAATATTATGTATTTAGTAACTTGTATGATCATAATACTTGTGTTATGTTATACTACTACTATTGCCATTAATGTTACTACTTAGTGTTACTACTATCACTACTATCACTACATAACACTAGTACCACTACTACTACCACTAGTGTTACTACTAACACTACTATCACTACTTACACTACTTCTCACTACTAGCAAATCTTTTCGTACTATTATTTACTAGTCTTCAACACTCGTTGCTAGTATATTTTTAATAACTCTATTTTTCATTGATCTTACCTAGATGTATCGTTTGTGTAGAAGGAGGCCATGTTTACTACTGAAATGCTCGAGGCTCAATTGGAAGAACTCGTTAACCAGCGTGTGACGGAAGCTCTTATAGCTGCAGGTTTTGATTGCACGATTGAGAAATACTGTCCTCGACGAGAGCGGATAAGATGGGAAAATGAACTTATGAACCTAAGGGTCATTGGAAACGACATTGCTAGTTATACTAACCGATTCTGGGAGCTATCGTTGCTATGCCCACATTTGGTCTTGATAATGCTAAAAACGAACATATATTTCATAGCATTATTCCTCAAGAAAGACAAGCTTTTAGTTGCAATTGTTCTATTTACAAGTGATATTCGTTTAAATAATAAAAGGTGAAGACAAAAGACAGATTCGACGAATTGAAGACGCAAACGACCAAAAAGCTCAAAAGTACAAAATACAATCAAAGAGGTTCCAATTATTGATAAGAAACGTCTCGAAATTACAAGAGTACAAGATTCAAAACGCAAAGTACAAAATATAAAATTGTACGCAAGGACGTTCGAAAATCCGGAACCGGGACATGAGTCAACTCTCAACGCTCGACGCAACGGACTAAAAATTACAAGTCAACTATGCACATAAATATAATATAATATTTAAATAATTCTTATAATTATTTATATATTATATAAATAATAAAAATCCGTCGGCAAGAAAGACTCCAAAGTTGGTGAGCTGTATTTTCAAACTCCGCGACTCGCGGAGTTTGAAGGCAAAAGTTGCCGCGAGTCGCGAAGTACCCCTGAACTCAATTCCCTATAAAGCCAACCGAATTCTGATCATTTTCATCATCATATATCCATCCTCTCTATATCTATACGTAAATATTTATATTTATATTTTAATTTTAATTTTAATTTTAATTTTAATTTTAAATCCTAATAATAAGGGTATGTTAGCGAATGTTGTAAGGGTGTAAGTCGAAATTCTGTCCGTGTAACGCTACGCTATTTTTAATCATTGTAAGTTATGTTCAACCTTTTTATATTAATGTCTCGTAGCTAAGTTATTATTATGCTTATTTAATCCGAAGTAATCATGATGTTGGGATAATTACTAAAATTGGGTAATTGGGCTTTGTACCATAATTGGGGTTTGGACAAAAGAACGACACTTGTGGAAATTAGACTATGGGCTATTAATGGGCATTATATTTGTTTAACTAAATGATAGTTTGTTAATGTTAATATAAAGATTTACAATTGGGCGTCCCTATAAATTACCATATACACTCGATCGGACACGATGGGCAGGGTATTTATATGTACGAATAATAGTTCATTTAACCGGACACGGGAATGGATTAATAGCCACTAGAATAATTAAAACATGGGTGAAATTATGTACAAGGACACTTGGTATAATTGATAACAAAATATTAAAACCTTAGGTTACACTTAGTCGACATCCTGGTGTAATTATTAAACAAAGTATTAAAATCTTGTTACAGTTTAAGTCCCCAATTAGTTGGAATATTTAACTTCGGGTATAAGGATAATTTGACGAGGACACTCGCACTTTATATTTATGACTGATGGACTGTTATGGACAAAAACCAGACGGACATATTAAATAATCCAGGACAAAGGACAATTAACCCATGGGCATAAAACTAAAATCAACACGTCAAACATCATGGTTACGGAAGTTTAAATAAGCATAATTCTTTTATTTCATATTTAATTTCCTTTATTTGATATTTAATTGCACTTCTAATTATCGCATTTTTATTGTTATTATATTTAATTGCACTTTTAATTATCGTACTTTTTAATTATCGCAAGTTAATTTTATCACACTTTTATTATTCGCAATTTCATTATCGTTATTTACTTTACGCTGAAAATTAAGTCTTGTATTTATTTATTATTTTACATTTGGTTTTAACTGCGACTGAAGTTTTAAAATCGACAAACCGGTCATTAAACGGTAAAAACCCCCCTTTATAATAATAATATTACTTATATATATATTTGTATTTTTATAAAAGTAAACTAATATAGCGTTAAGCTTTGTTTAAAAAGATTCCCTGTGGAACGAACCGGACTTACTAAAAAACTACACTACTCTACGATTAGGTACACTGCCTATAAGTGTTGTAGCAAGGTTTAAGTATATCCATTCAATAAATAAATAAATATCTTGTGTAAAATTGTATCGTATTTAATAGTATTTCCTTGTAAAATTTAATAGTATTTTATACACCTCTGCTAAAACATCAGGTCTCATCAGTGGAAAGAGCAATCGAGAGGTACATATCAGGATTGCCGATGGAAGTGTTTGGTTTTGTCCTTTCCCATCAACCAAAGACAATACTCGAAGTCATCAACATGGCGATAAATAGAATGAAGCAAGTGAGCCGATCGGAAGGAAAAGAGATGCCTGTTACAGGAAATGAAGTTAATGGGAAAAGGAAACGATGTGAGAATTATATTGGAAATCTCGTACAGAACCGAGGTGAGAAGCAAGAGATGCCCCGTAACTTTGAGAAGGGATCTTCATCCAACACGAATTATAAGGGAAAACTACCATTGTGTGGAAGATGCGGAAAGCACCATCGTGGGGAATGCAAAGCGCTGGTTTGCACCCAGTGTAAGAAGTTTGGTCATTTGTCAAAAGATTGCAAGGTTAATCTCAACGGCAACACCAACAACAACAGCACTGCAAGCAACGCGAACAATGCTAATGGTGGTAAAAACTGTTATGGTTGTGGACAGCCGGGTCATTTCAAGAAGGACTGTCCTAAGAACAACAATGGGAATGCTCGAGGAAGGGCGTTCAACATCAATTCTGCAGAAGCTCGTGATGATCCAAAGCTAGTCACGGGTACGTTTTCACTTGATGATCAACTTGTTTATGTTTTGTTTGATAATGGCGCTGATAGAAGTTTTATATCAAAGGATATTTGTCACAATGTTAAGAAACCTGTTTCTTCCTTAGATAACGTGTATTCCATAGAACTAGGGAATGGTAACTTGATGAGAGCTGATAAGATTTATCGTGATTGTACTTTGACGTTAGAAAGTAAGCCTTTTAGCATTGATGTGATACTATTAAACTGGGAAGTTTTGACCTTGTGGTTGGAATGGACTGGTTAGCTGTTAACAAAGCTGAGGTGGTCTGTGACCTAAAGGCTATTCGTATTCCTATTGCTGATGGTGAACCTATGATGATTTATGGTGAAAAGAATGGCTCACAATTACATCTCATTAACTGCTTGAAAGTTCAAAAGTATGTGAGAAAGAGATGTATCGCGTTCTTGGCTCATGTAAGCCAAATTGTACCAGAAGAAAGGAGACCCGAAGACGTTCCTATAGTTAAGGAATTTATGGAAGTTTTTCCGGAGGAATTACATGGTCTCCCACCGCATCGAGAAATTGAGTTTCAGATAGACTTAGTGCCAGGAGCGACACCGGTGGCTCTCGCACCGTACAGACTTGCACCCCCCGAACTTCAAGAGTTGTCTAGTCAATTTCAAGAGTTGTTAGACAAGGGATTTATTCGACCGAGTTCTTCGCATTGGGAAGCTCCGGTCCTGTTTGTTAAGAAGAAGGATGGGTCGATGAGATTATGTATCGACTACAGAGAATTGAACAAGCTGACAATCAAGAATCGGTATCCGCTACCGAGGATTGATGACTTATTTGATCAGCTACAAGGACCTAGTTGTTATTCAAAGATTGATTTGAGATCCGGGTATCATCAATTGAGAGTCAAAGAAGCTGATGTCCCGAAGACAGCATTTAGAACACGTTATGGACATTATGAGTTTACAGTGATGTTGTTTGGTTTGACGAATGCACCAGCAGTGTTCATGGACCTCATGAACCGTGTGTGTAAGCCATACCTAGATAAATTCGTCATTGTGTTTATTGATGATATATTGGTGTACTCCAAGAACAGAGAAGAGCACGAACAGCATCTACGTTCGATATTGACTATGCTTAGAGAAGAGCAGCTGTATGCAAAGTTCTCTAAGTGTGACTTTTGGTTACCAGAAGTACAATTTCTTGGCCATGTTGTAGGGGCCAAGGGAATACAGGTCGATCCAGCAAAGATTGAGTCGGTTAAGAATTGGGAAACTCCAAAGACGCCAACACAGATTAGGCAATTTTTGGGTCTAGCTGGTTACTACTGGAGATTCATTGAAGGATTCTCTAAGATCGCCCGACCATTAACCGCATTAACTCATAAGGGCAAGAATTTTGAGTGGTCAGAATCGCAAGAGACTGCATTTCAGTTGTTGAAAGAGAAGTTGACAACTGCACCAGTATTGTCCCTGCCCGAGGGAAGTGAAGATTTTGTGGTTTATTGTTATGCCTCACGTCAAGGAATGGGTTGCGTGCTTATGCAATGAAACAAAGTTATTGCTTATAGATCGCGTCAGTTAAAGATTCACGAGCAGAACTACACTACGCACGACCTTGAGTTAGGAGCTGTTGTCTTTGCACTTAAAATGTGGAGACACTACCTGTTTAGAACCAAGTTTACTATCTTCACTGACCATAAGAGTTTACAGCACATATTCGATCAGAATCAGCTCAACATGAGACAACGACGTTCGATGGAACTACTTAACGATTATAACTGCGAACATCAATACCATCCGGGCAAGGCGAATGTTGTGGCAGATGCCTTAAGCAGAAAGGAGCGAGAGAAACCTCTTTGGGTTAAAGCGCTTAACATAGTTGTCCGTACGAAACTCACATCACAAATCCGCGAAGCACAACAAGAAGCTATGAAACAGGAGAATGTTGATGTTGAATTTCTCAAAGGGATGGATAAGAAGTTTGACAATAAGGAGGACGGAACACGGTATTTTGCTAACCGGAACCGGGACATGAGTCAACTCTCAACGCTCGACGCAACGAACTAAAAATTACAAGTCAACTATGCACATAAATATAATATAATATTTAAATAATTCTTATAATTATTTATATATTATATAAATAATAAAAATCCGTCGGCAAGAAAGACTCCAAAGTTGGTGAGCTGTATTTTCAAACTCCGCGACTCGCGGAGTTTGAAGGCAAAAGTTGCCGCGAGTCGCGGAGTACCCCTGAACTCAATTCCCTATAAAGCCAACCGAATTCTGATCATTTTCATCATCATATATCCATCCTCTCTATATCTATACGTAAATATTTATATTTATATTTATATTTATATTTTAATTTTAATTTTAATTTTAAATCCTAATAATAAGGGTATGTTAGCGAATGTTGTAAGGGTGTAAGTCGAAATTCTGCCCGTGTAACGCTACGCTATTTTTAATCATTGTAAGTTATGTTCAACCTTTTTATATTAATGTCTCGTAGCTAAGTTATTATTATGCTTATTTAATCCGAAGTAATCATGATGTTGGGCTAATTACTAAAATTGGGTAATTGGGCTTTGTACCATAATTGGGGTTTGGACAAAAGAACGACACTTGTGGAAATTAGACTATGGGCTATTAATGGGCTTTATATTTGTTTAACTAAATGATAGTTTGTTAATGTTAATATAAAGATTTACAATTGGGCGTCCCTATAAATTACCATATACACTCGATCGGACACGATGGGCAGGGTATTTATATGTACGAATAATAGTTCATTTAACCGGACACGGGAATGGATTAATAGCCACTAGAATAATTAAAACAGGGGTGAAATTATGTACAAGGACACTTGGTATAATTGATAACAAAATATTAAAACCTTGGGTTACACTTAGTCGACATCCTGGTGTAATTATTAAACAAAGTATTAAAATCTTGTTACAGTTTAAGTCCCCAATTAGTTGGAATATTTAACTTCGGGTATAAGGATAATTTGACGAGGACACTCGCACTTTATATTTATGACTGATGGACTGTTATGGACAAAAACCAGACGGACATATTAAATAATCCAGGACAAAGGACAATTAACCCATGGGCATAAAACTAAAATCAACACGTCAAACATCATGGTTACGGAAGTTTAAATAAGCATAATTCTTTTATTTCATATTTAATTTCCTTTATTTGATATTTAATTGCACTTCTAATTATCGCATTTTTATTGTTATTATATTTAATTGCACTTTTAATTATCGTACTTTTTAATTATCGCAAGTTTATTTTATCACACTTTTATTATTCGCAATTTCATTATCGTTATTTACTTTACGCTGAAAATTAAGTCTTGTATTTATTTATTATTTTACATTTGGTTTTAACTGCGACTGAAGTTTTAAAATCGACAAACCGGTCATTAAACGGTAAAAACCCCCCTTTATAATAATAATATTACTTATATATATATTTGTATTTTTATAAAAGTAAACTAATATAGCGTTAAGCTTTGTTTAAAAAGATTCCCTGTGGAACGAACCGGACTTACTAAAAAACTACACTACTCTACGATTAGGTACACTTCCTATAAGTGTTGTAGCAAGGTTTAAGTATATCCATTCAATAAATAAATAAATATCTTGTGTAAAATTGTATCGTATTTAATAGTATTTCCTTGTAAAATTTAATAGTATTTTATACACCTCTGCTAAAACATCAAGTTATTTTTGGCGCCGCTGCCGGGGAATCACTTAAAAGCCGGAAGCGCAACGCTAATATAAAAAAAAAAAAAATTTTAGTTTACTTTTATTAAAATTCGTTTTTATAAAAATACGTTTTAAATATTCGAAAATATAAAAAGAAAAACAAAAATATAAGTATTTTTAATATTTTGTTAAATATTTAAGTTTTATAAAGTTTCTTTATTTTTATATAAGTTTTATTTAAGTATTTTGTTTTTATTTAAAACATAAAAAAAACCGAAAAAAAAATTTAATATATATAAATCTATTTTTAAGATATTTTTAAAATTATAAAGTAGTTCTATTTTTATTTAAGTTTTTAAATATAAGTTATTATTATATAAATATTTTGATATAAACAGCAAATATAAAACAGAAAAAAATAAAAAATAAAAAACGCGTCAAATTTAAAACTGTACCTGAGTTGAATTTTGGAACCCCGCGACTCGCGGGGTTTGCTGCTTGGAATACCGCAACTCGCAGAGACAATCTGACACGCCACACAGGAACCCTAATCAGCATTATTTCCATTTGGGATATAGTTTTTCCTGTAAGCTTTAATATTTTTAGACACCTTTTACCTATGTATCAATTATCATTCCAATTAGTAATCTCAATTTGCGATTATAATTTTATGTTAGTTGTAGTAATAAGGTTAGGTTAGTCAAGTGTTTTTAAGTGTTATAAATTTCTTTTATTTTTCCGTCATCTTTTATTTTTCAACCATTTTTCTTTTTCGACCTTTTTCAACGAACTCTTTTTCTTTCTTATTTCTCGCTATTCTAGTTTTAGGACATAGATTTTTATTCTACTTCTTATCTAAATTTCTTAAAATTACGAAAATTTATTTTAAGTGATTAAATTGATAGACATCAAAATTTTCTGGTTCGTAGTAATAGTTGGATTTGTACGTGGACCGGGTTATTGGAGCCAAACAGTCCTCAATTATATTGAGACCAAACGAATCCTGCCCCTCTGCTGCATCTTTTGGCTATTCGAAACGTGGGCAAAATCAGAAAATTCTATTGATTGGATAACTTATTATAATTTTTCTTTCCTTTTAAAAACTAATAGGATATTCAGTGAATGCACCGAGCAAGACGTTCACCACCTTTTGTACGTTCACCACCTGTAACTAGATCAAGACATTTAGCAAATATTACTGCCGTTGATTTTTCTTTAGAATCGTCATCCAGTCGACCAAGTACTCCAGTTCAAATTTCCGATAATCCATTTTTTGAACCCGACTTCACAATTGAGAATCCGAAGAATATTCAGGAACGATTCGTAGATCCTGAACCACTAAATTTTCCTCCGGAACTACCAATCATTCAAACAGAGATTGTTGAGGAACGAACCATTAAATCAGAATCCTCTAGTGATTCCGATTCAACAAATTCAATTATGGAGAATCTGGAACCTTTAAGTATGGAAGACCGAATGAGAGCTAAACGCACTGGCCAAGGTCACGCAATTACTCATCCAGACATTAATGCGCCAGATTATGAAATCAAAGGACAAATTCTACACATGGTGACTAATCAATGCCAATTTAGTGGTGCGCCGAAGGAGGATCCAAATGAACATCTTCGTACCTTTAATAGGATCTGCACACTATTTAAAATAAGAGAAGTTGAGGATGAACAGATATATCTCATGTTATTTCCCTGGACTTTAAAGGGAGAAGCCAAAGATTGGTTGGAATCGTTACCTGAAAGGGCGATTGATACATGGGACGTTTTAGTTGAAAAATTTCTTAAACAATTCTTTCCTGCATCTAAAGCCGTAAGACTTCAAGCAGAAATTGTTACGTTCACACAGAAGCCAAATGAAACTCTATATGAGGCGTGGACAAGATTTGGAAAGTTATTAAGAGGATGTCCGCAACATGGTTTAGACACCTGTCAAATAGTACAAATATTCTACCAAGGATGCGACATCACTACAAGGAAAGACATAGATATAGCAGCTGGTGGTTCTATTATGAAGAAAATCAAAACTGATGCTTATAAAATTATTGATAACACTGCTTCCCACTCACATGAGTGGCACCAAGAAAAAGATATCATTAGATCATCTAAAGCAGCTAGAGCCGATTCTAGCCATGACTTAGATTCCATTTCCGCAAAGATAGATGCTGTCGAGAGACGAATGGAAAAGATGACTAAAGATATTCACTCAATACGAATTAGTTGTGAGCAGTGTGGAGGACCACATTTGACAAAAGATTGTCTCGGTATTGAATTAACAATGGAACAAAGAGAGAATATTTCATACATAAACCAAAGGCCTGGAAATAATTATCAGAATAATTATCAACCGCCAAGACCAATTTACAATCAAAACCAGAATTATAACCGAAATATTCCATACAACAACCAACAAGGTCCTAGCAATCAACAAGTATCCAATAATACTTACAACCAGCAAAGACCTAATTTTCAAAACAAACCACCACAACAAACCGATGATAAAAAGCCGAATTTAGAAGATATGATGACGAAGCTAGTTGAAACTCAAACGCAGTTTTTCACATCTCAGAAACAAACTAATGAACAAAATGCTCAAGCATTTAGAAATCAACAAGCTTCTATTCAAAATCTGGAACAAGAAGTAAGTAACCTAGCAAGGTTAATAGGTGAAAGAAAACCGGGAAGTCTACCTAGTGATACAAATGCTAACCCCCGGAATGAAACAGCTAAAGCCATTACCACAAGAAGTGGTACAACACTTAAACCACCTGAAATACTTGTAACTTCTGATGAAGCTATTCCTACTCCACAAGAACCACAACCTGATCAAGATAAGGAAAAAGAACTGGTAGTTGAAAAGATTAATGAAGATAACACAGTTAAGGCTAAACCTTATGTTAAACCATACCAACCACCACTTCCTTACCCGAGTAAAATAAAGAAAGAGAAACTTGAAGCCGAGCAATCCAAATTCTTGGATATGTTTAAACAGATAAATGTAAATCTTCCTTTCATTGATGTGATTTCAGGAATGCCTAGATATGCTAAATTCTTGAAAGATCTAATCTCAAATAGAAAGAAAATGGAAGAACTCTCGGCTGTTACCATGAATGCTAATTGTTCAGCAGTGCTGTTGAATAAGATACCAGAAAAATTATCTGATCCAGGAAGTTTCACAATTCCATGTTTTCTGGGTAGTCTTAGTTCAATAGAAGCATTGGCAGACTTAGGTGCTAGTATAAATATAATACCGTATTCACTATACGCTAAACTAGACCTTGGAGAATTGAAACCAACCAGAATAAGCATACAACTAGCAGATAGATCAATAAAATATCCTAGAGGGATAATGGAGAACATGCTAGTTAAAGTTGGTACTTTAGTATTTCCAGTACATTTTGTTGTTCTGGACATGGAAGAAGATTCTCAAGTTCCTCTCATATTAGGAAGACCATTCTTAAACACAGCTAAAGCAATGATAGACGTGTTCGGTAAGAAATTGACCCTAAGTATAGAGGACGAGAGTGTTACCTTTTTAGTTGATAGAGCAATGCAACAACCACAATCTGCAGATGATACATGTTATTATATTCAAACTATAGATGCATATGCAGAATTATTAGAAGAATTTCGAGAATTACAAGGAACAGGAGAATGTTCTTTAGGAGAAGGTAATGAACCAATTGATGAAGTTGAAATGTTAGCTACACTTATAGCTAATGGATATGAACCAACAACAGAAGAAATTCAAATGCTAAAAGAAGAAGACAGATATCGATACAAATCATTGATAGAAGAACCTCCGAAATTAGAGTTAAAGCCACTTCCAAACCATTTGGAATACGCTTATTTACATGGTGAATCTGAATTACCTGTAATAATATCGTCTTCTCTTACTGAAAATGAGAAATCACAACTCATTTCTGTGTTGAAAGCTCATAAACCAGCCATTGCATGGAAGATTCATGATATTAAAGGAATAAGTCCTTCGTATTGCACACATAAAATCCTTATGGAAGAAGGTCATAAAACGTATGTGCAACGCCAACGAAGACTAAATCCTAATATGCAAGATGTAGTTAAGAAAGAGATTATTAAACTATTAGATGCATGTTTAATTTATCCAATTTCTGATAGTCCATGGGTAAGCCCAGTTCAATGCGTGCCTAAGAAGGGTGGCATGACTGTCATTACAAATGAGAAAAATGAGCTTATTCCTACTATGACTGTAACAGGATGGCGTGTGTGTATTGATTATAGAAAATTAAATGACGCCACCAGAAAAGATCACTTTCCCTTACCTTTCATTGATCAAATGTTGGAAAGATTAGCCGGAAATAGTTACTATTGTTTTCTAGATGGATTTTCCGGATATTTTCAAATTCCAATAGCACCCGAGGACCAAGAGAAAACCACATTCACGTGTCCTTATGGTACTTTTGCTTACAAACGCATGCCATTTGGACTTTGTAACGCCCCTGCAACCTTTCAAAGGTATATGATGGCGATTTTTCACGACATGATAGAAGAAAGCATGGAAGTTTTCATGGATGACTTTTCAGTCTTCGGTGATACATTTGAAACATGTCTAGTTAATCTTGAACGAATGCTTATTAGATGCGAACAATCAAATCTAGTACTTAATTGGGAGAAATGCCATTTCATGGTTAAAGAAGGCATCGTTCTTGGTCATAAAATTTCAAAAGAAGGAATTGAAGTGGATAGAGCTAAAGTAGATGTAATTGCTAAACTTCCACATCCCACCAATGTTAGAGGAGTTAGGAGTTTTCTAGGGCATGCCGATTTTTACCGACGTTTCATAAAAGATTTTTCTAAAATTGCCACTCCTATGAATAAACTCCTAGAAAAGGATGCTCCATTCATCTTTTCAGATGAGTGTATCAAATCTTTTAATATTCTTAAAGAGAAACTCACTAATGCGCCGATCATGATAACACCAAATTGGAATCTACCATTTGAACTAATGTGCGATGCAAGTGATTTTGCAATGGGAGCCGTTTTAGGACAAAGGATTGAAAACGATTTCAACCTATATATTCTGCTAGTAAGACGTTACAAGGAGCACAAACGAACTATACAACTACTGGAAAAAAAACTCCTTGTTATTGTCTTTGCTTTTGACAAATTTCGATCATATCTCGTTCTAGCAAAAACGGTGGTCTATACCGACCATTCTGCTCTTAGATACCTATTTTCGAAACAAGATGCTAAACCAAGATTAATCCATTGGATCTTACTCTTACAAGAATTTGATATTGAAATCCGAGATAAAAAAGGAGCAGAAAATCTCGCCGCTGATCATCTTTCTCGTCTTGAAAATCCCGAATTAGAAGTTCAAAATGAATCGGCCATACAAGACAACTTTCCTGATGAATATCTATTGAAGATAGATTATAATGAAATCCCATGGTTTGCAGACTATGCAAACTATTTAGTATGTGGATTCCTTGAAAAAGGATTATCGTACCAAAGACGAAAGAAATTCTTCAGTGATATAAAACACTATTTTTTGGAAGATCCACATCTGTTTAAAAGTTGTCCCGATGGAATAATACGCCGATGTGTATTCGGAGATGAAGCCAGTAAAATATTAAACCATTGTCACACAGGACCAACAGGAGGGCATTATGGGCCTCAACTAACAGCAAGAAAAGTTTATGATGCTGGATTCTATTGGCCTACAATTTACAAAGACGCACACCTTCTTTGCAAATCCTGTGATGCTTGTCAAAGGGCCGAAAAAATAAGTCAACGTGATGAAATGCCACAAAATGTCATACAAGTATGTGAAGTATTTGACATTTGGGGTATTGACTTTATGGGTCCATTTCCAAAATCTCATAATAATCTCTATATTCTCGTAGCCATTGATTATGTATCTAAATGGGCGGAAGCACAAGCTCTCCCAACTAATGATGCACGAGTTGTAGTCAACTTTTTAAAACGTCTTTTTGCAAGGTTTGGAACACCGAAAGCTTTAATAAGTGATCGGGGTACTCATTTCTGTAATAATCAACTTGAGAAAGTTCTTAAAAGATATGGTGTAATTCATAAAATCTCCACCGCATATCATCCACAAACAAGTGGACAAGTTGAAAATATCAACCGAGCTTTAAAACGTATTCTAGAGAAAACCGTAGCATCAAATCCGAAGGAATGGTCCATTAAATTGGAGGATGCACTCTGGGCTTTTAGAACAGCCTACAAAACTCCAATTGGAACCACACCTTTTAGACTTGTTTATGGAAAAGCATGTATCTTCCAGTAGAAATTGAACACAAAGCATTTTGGGCTTTGAAGACATGTAATCTTGATTTACATGAAGCCGGACGCCTACGATTAAGTCAACTAAACGAATTAGAAGAATTAAGACATGAAGCATACGATAATTCGTTAATCTATAAAGAAAGAACGAAGAAATGGCATGATAAAAGAATCAGAAGTTCAAAAGAATTTAAAGAAGGAGACAGAGTTCTTCTTTTCAATTCACGATTCAAGCTATTTCCTGGAAAATTGAAATCAAGATGGTCTGGACCATTCATAGTCAAAAGAGTTTTTCCATACGGAATAGTAGAATTGATAAATTCAAATGGGATTGAATTTAAAGTTAATGGTCACAGAGTTAAACATTACATACATGGTCCGATGGAAGTTGACAACGAAGTTAATCACAATTTCGACACCACAGCTAACTAAGTGTGGGGAGAATCAAGTCTTTAAAGGATAATATGTATTTCTGTTAGAGTTAGATTGTCTGTTTTCATATAGTTCTCGAAAATGGAACCCGAATGGTCTTTCCCTAGCAGACCCTAAAGAACTAGTCTTCTCCCCCCATTCTGAATTTTTATTTTTTTTAGGAAATGAAGACTGCCTGTGAACTAAACCATGGTCTAATGTTACACGCTTTGATCACTAAACGTAATAATGACACACTACCGAGTGAAATAGTATCAGTAATCAGAGAAAGATTGGACGGAGTTAGAAAAGAATCCAGATGCGAAGATAATAAGTTACAATTTGGTAAAGGAAAATCAAAATCCGCAGCGAAAAGAAGAGCACGACACCTAGAAAGATGTCACAAATGCGGAAAATGGTCACATGGAGGTAAATGTTCAAATAATCAAACCTATTCAAATACCGAATTTGTTACTTTATGCAGAGACGGACCATTCATATGTTTAGAAGAAAAAACACTGAATGCTCGAGGTTACGCCTATGTAGCCATGGAAAACCAATTAAACCGACTATCTTATGAATGGGATAGATCATATAACTAAGAAATCTATTTCACAGGTATGTCTGTACAGTTTTTATTATTTTTATTTTTATTTTTAACCTTTTGATAATAAACGTTAATTTGTTCGCTATAAAGTATTAAATTGGTATTGAATAAAATTAGGTTTGGCGACCGAAATTATTGATATCATTCAAAAATTTATTACATCACTGCGAAATTTAACGTTTATTCTTAAGGTATAAATATCTTTAATCAATCAACCCAAAATATTTCAAAAATTCGTCATGAGTTAAATTAGGTCATGGAACCGAAATTACTTTACCGAAAAGAGGGGCGCATATTTTTGATAATATTTGATTGATTAAAGTGGGATAAAAAGCCAAAAAGATTTTTAATTTTATTTTTACCATTTTTTAAAATTAATATATAAATCTTAAATTAATATTGTAAACTTTGTAAAATCAATATATTTAAAATTGTAAATATTTGAAAAATTAATATAAGTTTGGTGTGAATTTATAATATGAATTTTTAAATTAAGTTTGGTGTGAATTTTTACTTTTTAAAAATAAGAATTTTTAATTTTATGCATTTCAAATTTTAAGTTTGGTGTGAATTTTTAATATTAATTTTGAATTTTATGTATTTTTATTTTAAGTTTGGTGTGAATTTAAAAACAAAAATTTACTTTATCTCATTAAGTTAAAAATATGATTTTTAAAAATTCGTCGTAAGTTGAAGACTAGGTCTTTGAACCGAAATTGCTTTACCTAAGGGAGGGACGAGAACTTTTATTATCATTATTTTTAATCTTATTGAATTAAAGTATGCCAAAAACATTAAAAAACCAAAAATCTTAGCTTTTAAAACAATCGCTACAAAAAGACAAATTTTAAAATTTTGTCGAGGGACGGACTAGGACATCGATCCGAAACGACCTCGTCCTAAATAAAAAGGGAAACAAAATTTTAAAATTAATTACTTAATTGTTTTAATTAGTATAAGATATAAATAAATAAATAAAAAATAACAAACTCCGCGACTCGCGGAGTTTGAAGGTCCAAACACCGCGACTCGCGGAGGGACAAAAAAATCAGAAAAAAAATAAAAACGCAGAACTGATCAGTCCCCAACCCAAAACACAGAAAATACTGCGAAAACAAACCACAAAACACCCGAAAAAACACCCCCAAAATCACAATTTTTAACCGTTAATCATCAAATCTTTTACTAAAATCATGTTGAGAAGGATGCTATCAAGGAATTACTCAAGAAAAACGGTAAATTTCTACACCTAAACACCATTTAATCCGAAAATTAGTGTTCTTGAGCAATTTTTTCCCCAATTTGATTTTGATACTTTTTAGTGTAATTATGCTTAAATTGTTTATGTATTATGCTTGTATAACATAGATTGATGCTATTTAACATGATTAGAAGCCTTAAACTTTAAATTTTGAGTAATCTAGGGTTTGTGTTCTTGAGCAAATTTGGGGCTTTTTGATATAAACAGGTTATGGCCGATTTTTGTCATGAATTGTTGCTAAATTAAGTAGTGTAACATGTTTAGGTAGTTAAATGATCCAAACTTTGAACCTAAACATGATTTTGAGAATTAAAGTGGACTTTTTCAAGTCTAAAATTCATGAACTTGATTTTTGAGAGATAATGCCATTTGAAACTTGTTTAATTGCTAGTAATGATTATTTTGACATGTTATTTGAGTTGAATGCTTATGAACTTGGCGAACATTTTCGTATATGCTTATTTGAAAAAGTGTAGAGTTGATAAAAATGTGAAAATGAGCTTAAGTTTGATATAAATTGATCATGTCATTGTAATTATTTTGATTGATGATTTTGCTGACACTAATACATATTTGGATGCACAAAAATTGTGTTTGATGTGTTTTGCAGACTGAAAGGGGTGAATCTTCATCCCAAGCTCGCAATGCTCCTGCTGAGAATGCGAAACAACAGGAGGTGGATAACTACTACAAGCAAGATATACCTCATCCAGTCATGACATTTTCTGATATGCACTTGGAAGATTTGCACCCGAACCTGAGATTTGACAGACTTTGGATAGATTATCCAAAATACCAAAGGGGTTTGCGTACTCTTCATTCTAAAGTTGTTGAGGTACCTAGGGTCATAGAATGGGGACAATTAGAAGCTGTAGAATTGGCCGGGCCAATTAGAGAATTACTTGTACAGAGGTATGGTAATTCTACTTTTAACGACTGGGTACGTTTATTCACCATGCGTAGACCTGTATATAAAGTATGGTGTGAAGAATTGTTGTGTAGTATAGAATTAAATGATCGGGTAGCTAGTTTAACCTATCGATCTTTTATTAGATTTTTGTTAGGAGGTTCGATGCGCCACATGTCTTTACTAGACATGGCTCAGGCTTTACGTATATATATGCCTGAGGAGTTAGCATCTGCCGATTGTAGAGGGTTGATACTAAATGGTAGAAAGATAGATGAAAATTTTGATACACATGGTGTATGGAGTCAAATGACAAGCCATCACCGATTCAAAGGGGGAAATTACTCTTATTTGGATATAGATAGAGCTGAATTAAGAGTAATTCATAGGTTTTTAGCTAATTCGATTACACAAAGAGGTAAGAACAAGGAAAAGGTAAATGAACAGGATTTGTTTTACCATATGTGTATTCGAGACCCACAAAGCGCTGTAAGTATACCTTATTGTGTGGGTTATTATTTATCAGCTATGGTTAGGGGGATGAGACCGCATAGCATAATAGGAGGTGGTATATTTATTACTTTGATTGCTGAATATCTCAGTGTGGATATAAGTCGGGGGGATTATTAGTCGAAGAACCAGAACCCCGCGATACAATAGGTTTAAATGTATACCATGGTGCGAAAGTTTTGAAGAGGCGAAATAACGCCGCAGTACAATACCATGGTAGACATCCACAGGTTGAGAGTGTAGTGACCCGAACTTCTCCATGTTTATATATATTAATTGAGATTGATATTTACATGATTAAATGTTTCCAACATGTTAAGCAATCAAACTTGTTAAGACTTGATTAATTGAAATAGGTTTCATATAGACAATTGACCACCCAAGTTGACCGGTGATTCACGAACGTTAAAACTTGTAAAAACTATATGATGACATATATATGGTTATATATATAGTTAACATGATATTATGATAAGTAAACATATCATTAAGTATATTAACAATGAACTACATATGTAAAAACAAGACTACTAACTTAATGATTTTGAACGAGACATATATGTAACGATTATCGTTGTAACGACATTTAATGTATATATATCATATTAAGAGATATTCGTACATCATAATATCATGATAATATAATAATTTAAAATCTCTTTTGATATTATAAACATTGGGTTAACAACATTTAACAAGATCGTTAACCTAAAGGTTTCAAAACAACATTTACATGTAACGACTAACGATGACTTAACGACTCAGTTAAAATGTATATACATGTAGTGTTTTAATATGTATTCATACACTTTTGAAAGACTTCAAGACACTTATCAAAATACTTCTACTTAACAAAAATTCTTACAATTACATCCTCGTTCAGTTTCATCAACAATTCTACTCGTATGCGCCCGTATTCGTACTCGTACAATACACAGCTTTTAGATGTATGTACTATTGGTATATACACTCCAATGATCAGCTCTTAGCAGCCCATGTGAGTCACCTAACACATGTGGGAACCATCATTTGGCAACTAGCATGAAATATCTCATAAAATTACAAAAATATGAGTAATCATTCATGACTTATTTACATGAAAACAAAATTACATATCCTTTATATCTAATCCATACACCAACGACCAAAAACACCTACAAACACTTTCATTCTTCAATTTTCTTCATCTAATTGATCTCTCTCAAGTTCTATCTTCAAGTTCTAAGTGTTCTTCATAAATTCCAAAAGTTCTAGTTTCATAAAATCAAGAATACTTTCAAGTTTGTTAGCTCACTTCCAATCTTGTAAGGTGATCATCCAACCTCAAGAAATCTTTGTTTCTTACAGTAGGTTATCATCCTAATACAAGTTAATAATCATATTCAAACTTTGGTTCAATTTCTATAACTATAACAATCTTATTTCAAGTGATGATCTTACTTGAACTTGTTTTCGTGTCATGATTTTGCTTCAAGAACTTCGAGCCATCCAAGGATCCATTGAAGCTAGATCCATTTTTATCTTTTCCAGTAGGTTTATCCAAGGAACTTAAGGTAGTAATGATGTTCATAACATCATTCGATTTATACATATAAAGCTATCTTATTCGAAGGTTTAAACTTGTAATCACTAGAACATAGTTTAGTTAATTCTAAACTTGTTCGCAAACAAAAGTTAATCCTTCTAACTTGACTTTTAAAATCAACTAAAAACATGTTCTATATCTATATGATATGCTAACTTAATGATTTGAAACCTGGAAACACGAAAAACACCGTAAAACCGGATTTACGCCGTCGTAGTAACACCGCGGGCTGTTTTGAGTTAGTTAATTAAAAACTATGATAAACTTTGATTTAAAAGTAGTTATTCTGAGAAAATGATTTTTATTATGAACATGAAACTATATCCAAAAATTATGGTTAAACTCAAAGTGGAAGTATGTTTTCTAAAATGGTCATCTAGACGTCGTTCTTTCGACTGAAATGACTACCTTTACAAAAATGACTTGTAAATTATTTTTACGACTATAAACCTATACTTTTTCTATTTAGATTCATAAAATAGAGTTCAATATGAAACCATAGCAATTTGATTCACTCAAAACGGATTTAAAATGAAGAAGTTATGGGTAAAACAAGATTGGATAATTTTTCTCATTTTAGCTACGTGAAAATTGGTAACAAATCTATTCCAACCATAACTTAATCAACTTGTATTGTATATTATGTAATCTTGAGATACCATAGACACGTATACAATGTTTCGACCTATCATGTCGACACATCTATATATATTTCGGAACAACTATAGACACTCTATATGTGAATGTTGGAGTTAGCTATACAGGGTTGAGGTTGATTCCAAAATATATATAGTTTGAGTTGTGATCAATACTGAGATACGTATACACTGGGTCGTGGATTGATTCAAGATAATATTTATCGATTTATTTCTGTACATCTAACTGTGGACAACTAGTTGTAGGTTACTAACGAGGACAGCTGACTTAATAAACTTAAAACATCAAAATATATTAAAAGTGTTGTAAATATATTTTGAACATACTTTGATATATATGTATATATTGTTATAGGTTCGTGAATCAACTAGTGGCCAAGTCTTACTTCCCGACGAAGTAAAAATCTGTGAAAGTGAGTTATAGTCCCACTTTTAAAATCTAATATTTTTGGGATGAGAATACATGCAGGTTTTATAAATGATTTACAAAATAGACACAAGTACGTGAAACTACATTCTATGGTTGAATTATCGAAATCGAATATGCCCCTTTTTATTAAGTCTGGTAATCTAAGAATTAAGGAACAGACACCCTAATTGACGCGAATCCTAAAGATAGATCTATTGTGAAATGTCCCGTTCTTATTGATTAAAAACGTTCCATATTAATTGATTTCGTTGCGAGGTTTTGACCTCTATATGAGACGTTTTTCAAAGACTGCATTCATTTTTAAAACAAACCATAACCTTTATTTCATAAATAAAGGTTTAAAAAGCTTTACGTAGATTATCAAATAATGATAATCTAAAATATCCTGTTTACACACGACCATTACATAATGGTTTACAATACAAATATGTTACATCGAATTCAGTTTCTTGAATGCAGTTTTTACACAATATCATACAAACATGGACTCCAAATCTTGTCCTTATTTTAGTATGCAACAGCGGAAGCTCTTAATATTCACCTGAGAATAAACATGCTTTAAACGTCAACAAAAATGTTGGTGAGTTATAGGTTTAACCTATATATATCAAATCATAATAATAGACCACAAGATTTCATATTTCAATACACATCCCATACATAGAGATAAAAATCATTCATATGGTGAACACCTGGTAACCGACATTAACAAGATGCATATATAAGAATATCCCCATCATTCCGGGACACCCTTCGGATATGATATAAATTTCGAAGTACTAAAGCATCCGGTACTTTGGATGGGGTTTGTTAAGCCCAATAGATCTATCTTTAGGATTCGCGTCAATTAGGGTGTCTGTTCCCTAATTCTTAGATTACCAGACTTAATAAAAAGGGGCATATTCGATTTTGATAATTCAACCATAGAATGTAGTTTCACGTACTTGTGTCTATTTTGTAAATCATTTATAAAACCTGCATGTATTCTCATCCCAAAAATATTAGATTTTAAAAGTGGGACTATAACTCACTTTCACAGATTTTTACTTCGTCGGGAAGTAAGACTTGGCCACTGGTTGATTCACGAACCTATAACAATATATACATATATATCAAAGTATGTTCAAAATATATTTACAACACTTTTAATATATTTTGATGTTTTAAATTTATTAAGTCAGCTGTCCTCGTTAGTAACCTACAACTAGTTGTCCACAGTTAGATGTACAGAAATAAATCGATAAATATTATCTTGAATCAATCCACGACCCAGTGTATACGTATCTCAGTATTGATCACAACTCAAACTATATATATTTTGGAATCAACCTCAACCCTGTATAGCTAACTCCAACATTCACATATAGAGTGTCTATGGTTGTTCCGAAATATATATAGATGTGTCGACATGATAGGTCGAAACATTGTATACGTGTCTATGGTATCTCAAGATTACATAATATATAATACAAGTTGATTAAGTTATGGTTGGAATAGATTTGTTACCAATTTTCACGTAGCTAAAATGAGAAAAATTATCCAATCTTGTTTTACCCATAACTTCTTCATTTTAAATCCGTTTTGAGTGAATCAAATTGCTATGGTTTCATATTGAACTCTATTTTATGAATCTAAACAAAAAAAGTATAGGTTTCTAGTCGGAAAAATAAGTTACAAGTCGTTTTTGTAAAGGTAGTCATTTCAGTCGAAAGAACGACGTCTAGATGACCATTTTAGAAAACATACTTCCACTTTGAGTTTAACCATAATTTTTGGATATAGTTTCATGTTCATAATAAAAATCATTTTCTCAGAATAACAACTTTTAAATCAAAGTTTATCATAGTTTTTAATTAACTAACCCAAAACAGCCCGCGGTGTTACTACGACGGCGTAAATCCGGTTTTACGGTGTTTTTCGTGTTTCCAGGTTTTAAATCATTAAGTTAGCATATCATATAGATATAGAACATGTGTTTAGTTGATTTTAAAAGTCAAGTTAGAAGGATTAACTTTTGTTTGCGAACAAGTTTAGAATTAACTAAACTATGTTCTAGTGATTACAAGTTTAAACCTTCGAATAAGATAGCTTTATATGTATGAATCGAATGATGTTATGAACATCATTACTACCTTAAGTTCCTTGGATGAACCTACTGGAAAAGAGAAAAATGGATCTAGCTTCAATGGATCCTTGGATGGCTCAAAGTTCTTGAAGCAAAATCATGACACGAAAACAAGTTCAAGTAAGATCATCACTTGAAATAAGATTGTTATAGTTATAGAAATTGAACCAAAGTTTGAATATGATTATTACCTTGTATTAGAATGATAATCTACTGTAAGAAACAAAGATTTCTTGAGGTTGGATGATCACCTTACAAGATTGGAAGTGAGCTAGCAAACTTGAAAGTATTCTTGATTTTATGAAACTAGAACTTTTGGAATTTATGAAGAACACTTAGAACTTGAAGATAGAACTTGAGAGAGTTCAATTAGATGAAGAAAATTGAAGAATGAAAGTGTTTGTAGGTGTTTTTGGTCGTTGGTGTATGGATTAGATATAAAGGATATGTAATTTTGTTTTCATGTAAATAAGTCATGAATGATTACTCATATTTTTGTAATCTTATGAGATATTTCATGCTAGTTGCCAAATGATGGTTCCCACATGTGTTAGGTGACTCACATGGGCTGCTAAGAGCTGATCATTGGAGTGTATATACCAATAGTACATACATCTAAAAGCTGTGTATTGTACGAGTACGAATACGGGTGCATACGAGTAGAATTGTTGATGAAACTGAACGAGAATGTAATTGTAAGTATTTTTGTTAAGTAGAAGTATTTTGATAAGTGTATTGAAGTCTTTCAAAAGTGTATAAATACATATTAAAACACTACATGTATATACATTTTAACTGAGTCGTTAAGTCATCGTTAGTCGTTACATGTAAGTGTTGTTTTGAAACCTTTAGGTTAACGATCTTGTTAAATGTTGCAACCCAATGTTTATAATATCAAAAGAGATTTTTAAATTATTATATTATCATAATATTATGATGTACGAATATCTCTTAATATGATATATATACATTAAATGTCGTTACAACGATAAACGTTACATATATGTCTCGTTTCAAAATCATTAAGTTAGTAGTCTTGTTTTTACATATGTAGTTCATTGTTAATATAATTAATGATATGTTTACTTATCATAATATCATGTTAACTATATATATAACCATATATATGTCATCATATAGTTTTTTTTTTTTACAAGTTTTAACGTTCGTGAATCACGGTCAACTTGGGTGGTCAATTGTCTATATGAAACCTATTTCAATTAATCAAGTCTTAACAAGTTTGATTGCTTAACATGTTGGAAACATTTAATCATGTAAACATCAATCTCAATTAATATATATAAACATGGAAAAGTTCGGGTCACTACAGTACCTACCCGTTAAATAAATTTCGTCCCGAAATTTTAAGCTGTTGAAGGTGTTGACGAATCTTCTGGAAATAGATGCGGGTATTTCTTCTTCATCTGATCTTCACGCTCCCAGGTGAACTCGGGTCCTCTACGAGCATTCCATCTAACCTTAACAATTGGTATCTTGTTTTGCTTAAGTCTTTTAACCTCACGATCCATTATTTCGACGGGTTCTTCGATGAATTGAAGTTTTTCGTTGATTTGGATTTCATCTAACGAAATAGTGAGATCTTCTTTAGCAAAACATTTCTTTAAATTCGAGACGTGGAAAGTGTTATGTACAGCCGCGAGTTGTTGAGGTAACTCAAGTCGGTAAGCTACTGGTCCGACACGATCAATAATCTTGAATGGTCCAATATACCTTGGATTTAATTTCCCTCGTTTACCAAATCGAACAACGCCTTTCCAAGGTGAAACTTTAAGCATGACCATCTCTCCAATTTCAAATTCTATATCTTTTCTTTTAATGTCAGCGTAGCTCTTTTGTCGACTTTGGGCGGTTTTCAACCGTTGTTGAATTTGGATGATCTTCTCGGTAGTTTCTTGTATAATCTCCGGACCCGTAATCTGTCTATCCCCCACCTCACTCCAACAAATCGGAGACCTGCACTTTCTACCATAAAGTGCTTCAAACGGCGCCATCTCAATGCTTGAATGGTAGCTGTTGTTGTAGGAAAATTCTGCTAACGGTAGATGTCGATCCCAACTGTTTCCGAAATCAATAACACATGCTCGTAGCATGTCTTCAAGCGTTTGTATCGTCCTTTCGCTCTGCCCATCAGTTTGTGGATGATAGGCAGTACTCATGTCTAGACGAGTTCCTAATGCTTGCTGTAATGTCTGCCAGAATCTTGAAATAAATCTGCCATCCCTATCAGAGATAATAGAGATTGGTATTCCATGTCTGGAGATGACTTCCTTTAAATACAGTCGTGCTAACTTCTCCATCTTGTCATCTTCTCTTATTGGTAGGAAGTGTGCTGATTTGGTGAGACGATCAACTATTACCCAAATAGTATCAAAACCACTTGCAGTCCTTGGCAATTTAGTGATGAAATCCATGGTAATGTTTTCCCATTTCCATTCCGGGATTTTGGGTTGTTGAAGTAGACCTGATGGTTTCTGATGCTCAGCTTTGACCTTAGAACACGTCAAACATTCTCCTACGTATTTAGCAACATCGGCTTTCATACCCGGCCACCAAAAATGTTTCTTGAGATCCTTGTACATCTTCCCCGTTCCAGGATGTATTGAGTATCTGGTTTTATGAGCTTCTCTAAGTACCATTTCTCTTATATCTCCAAATTTTGGTACCCAAATCCTTTCAGCCCTATACCGGGTTCCGTCTTCCCGAATATTAAGATGCTTCTCCGATCCTTTGGGTATTTCATCCTTTAAATTTCCCTCTTTTAAAACTCCTTGTTGCGCCTCCTTTATTTGAGTAGTAATGTTATTATGAATCATTATATTCATAGATTTTACTCGAATGGGTTCTCTATCCTTCCTGCTCAAGGCATCGGCTACCACATTTGCCTTCCCCGGGTGGTAACGAATCTCAAAATCGTAATCATTCAATAATTCAATCCACCTACGCTGCCTCATATTCAGTTGTTTCTGATTAAATATGTGTTGAAGACTTTTGTGGTCGGTATATATAATACTTTTGACCCCATATAAGTAGTGCCTCCAAGTCTTTAATGCAAAAACAACCGCGCCTAATTCCAAATCATGCGTCGTATAATTTTGTTCGTGAATCTTCAATTGTCTAGACGCATAAGCAATCACCTTCGTTCGTTGCATTAATACACAACCGAGACCTTGCTTTGATGCGTCACAATAAATCACAAAATCATCATTCCCTTCAGGCAATGACAATATAGGTGCCGTAGTTAGCTTTTTCTTCAATAACTGAAACGCTTTCTCTTGTTCATCATTCCATTCAAATTTCTTCCCTTTATGCGTTAATGCAGTCAAGGGTTTTGCTATTCTGGAAAAGTCTTGGATGAACCTTCTGTAGTAACCAGCTAGTCCTAAAAACTGGCGTATGTGTTTCGGAGTTTTCGGGGTTTCCCACTTTTCAACAGTTTCTATCTTTGCCGGATCCACCTTAATACCTTCTTTGTTCACTATGTGACCGAGGAATTGAACTTCTTCCAACCAAAATGCACACTTTGAAAACTTAGCGTACAATTCTTCCTTCCTCAATACTTCTAACACCTTTCTCAAATGTTCACCGTGTTCTTGGTCATTCTTTGAGTAAATAAGTATGTCATCAATGAAAACAATGACAAACTTGTCAAGGTATGGTCCACACACTCGGTTCATAAGGTCCATGAACACAGCTGGTGCATTAGTTAAACCAAACGGCATGACCATAAACTCGTAATGACCGTAACGTGTTCTGAAAGCAGTCTTTGGAATATCATCTTCTTTCACCCGCATTTGATGATACCCGGAACGTAAGTCAATCTTTGAATAAACAGACGAGCCTTGTAGTTGATCAAATAAGTCGTCGATTCTCGGTAGTGGGTAGCGGTTCTTGATGGTAAGTTTGTTCAACTCTCGGTAGTCGATACACAACCTGAATGTACCATCTTTCTTCTTGACAAACAAAACAGGAGCTCCCCACGGTGATGTGCTTGGTCGAATGAAACCACGCTCTAAAAGTTCTTGTAATTGGCTTTGCAGTTCTTTCATCTCGCTGGGTGCGAGTCTGTAAGGAGCACGAGCTATTGGTGCAGCTCCTGGTACAAGATCTATTTGAAATTCAACGGATCGATGTGGGGGTAATCCCGGTAATTCTTTCGGAAATACATCGGGAAATTCTTTTGCAATGGGAACATCATTGATGCTCTTTTCTTCAGTTTGTACTTTCTCGACGTGTGCTAGAACAGCATAGCAACCTTTTCTTATTAGTTTTTGTGCCTTCAAATTACTAATAAGATGTAGCTTCGTGTTGCCCTTTTCTCCGTACACCATTAAGGGTTTTCCTTTTTCTCGTATAATGCGAATTGCATTTTTGTAACAAACGATCTCCGCTTTCACTTCTTTCAACCAGTCCATACCGATTATCACATCAAAACTCCCTAACTCTACTGGTATCAAATCAATCTTAAATGTTTCGCTAACCAGTTTAATTTCTCGATTCCGACATATATTATCTGCTGAAATTAATTTACCATTTGCTAATTCGAGTAAAAATTTACTATCCAAAGGCGTCAATGGACAACTTAATTTAGCACAAAAATCTCTACTCATATAGCTTCTATCCGCACCCGAATCAAATAAAACGTAAGCAGATTTATTGTCAATAATAAACGTACCCGTAACAAGCTCCGGGTCTTCCTGTGCCTCTACCGCATTAATATTGAAAACTCTTCCACTGCCTTGTCCATTCGTGTTCTCCTGGTTCGGGCAATTTCTAATAATGTGGCCTGGTTTTCCACATTTATAACAAACTACATTGGCATAACTTGCTCCGACACTACTTGCTCCGCCATTACTCGTTCCGACACCATTTGTTCCTTTCGTTCTATTAACCCCTGGTCCGTAGACCTCACACTTCGCCGCGCTATGACCATTTCTTTTACACTTGTTGCAAAATTTGGTGCAGAACCCCGAGTGATTCTTTTCACACCTTTGGCATAGTTGCTTCTGATTGTTGTTGTTGTTGCGGTTATTATTGTTGTTGGGATGATTGTTGTAGTTGCTGTTGTTGTTGTTGTTGTTGTTGTTGTTGTTGTTGTTGGGCCGTTTGTTGTAGTTGCGATTGATGTTGCGATTGTTGGGATAATTGTTGCGATTATTGTTGTAATTGCTGTTGTTGTTGTATTGGTGATTCTTATCACCGTTTTCCTCCCACTTTCTTTTGACTTGCTTCACATTGGCCTCTTCAGCAGTCTGTTCTTTAATTCTTTCTTCAATCTGGTTCACTAGTTTGTGAGCCATTCTACATGCCTGTTGTATGGAGGCGGGCTCGTGTGAACTTATATCTTCTTGGATTCTTTCCGGTAATCCTTTCACAAACGCGTCGATCTTCTCTTCCTCATCTTCGAATGCTCCCGGACACAATAGGCACAATTCTGTGAATCGTCTTTCGTACGTGGTAATATCAAATCCTTGGGTTCGTAACCCTCTAAGTTCTGTCTTGAGCTTATTGACCTCGGTTCTGGGACGGTACTTCTCGTTCATCAAGTGCTTGAATGCTGACCACGGTAGTGCGTACGCATCATCTTGTCCCACTTGCTCTAGATAGGTATTCCACCATGTTAACGCAGAACCTGTGAAGGTATGCGTAGCGTACTTCACTTTGTCCTCTTCAGTACACTTACTTATGGCAAACACCGATTCAACCTTCTCGGTCCACCGTTTCAATCCGATCGGTCCTTCGGTTCCATCAAATTCCAAAGGTTTGCAGGCAGTGAATTCTTTGTAGGTGCATCCTACACGATTTCCTGTACTGCTAGATCCAAGGTTATTGTTGGTATGTAGCGCAGCCTGTACTGCGGCTATGTTTGAAGCTAGAAAAGTACGGAATTCCTCTTCATTCATATTCACGGTGTGTCGAGTAGTCGGTGCCATTTCCTTCAAAATAGTTAAATGGAACAAGTTAATCATACAGAATATTAAGAGTAGTTAATAGTATTTCGTAGCATAATATGAACTCATTTATAAAAGCTTTTTCTTCATATTAGCATTTTATAAGTTTTAATTCGGGTAGTACCTACCCGTTAAGTTCATACTTAGTAGCTAATATACAATTCAACTACTACAATTCTATATGAAAAACTGATTATAATAATATTTCGCGTTCAAACTTTTATACAATATTTTACAAACTTACAATACCGCTTATTTTACATAAAGCATGAAATATAGCACACAATAACTTTGATACAAGATAGTTGTGAAGACAATTCTAGCTAGTACACAAGTCGTTCAGCAAAGGCAATAAAGACACGTAATTCATACGTCCAGAAACAAGTCATGCATTCTGGTTTTACTAGGACTACTTCCCATCCTTGGTCTTGTGCAACATAACCGTTATGGCCGTTGATAAGACAGCGTGTTGTAACGTCATCAAAGGGACGAGGGTTACGTAATGTCCAACAGTCCCGTAATAATCTAAAAACCTCATTTCTTACCCCAATTACCGACTCCGTCACTTGTGGAAACGTTTTGTTTAATAGTTGTAGCCCGATGTTCTTGTTCTCACTTTGGTGAGAAGCGAACATTACTAATCCGTAAGCATAACATGCTTCTTTATGTTGCATGTTAGCCGCTTTTTCTAAATCACGAAGTCCAATATTCGGATATATTGAGTCAAAATAATTTCTTAACCCGTTGCGTAAAATAGCATTTGGGTTCCCCGCAATATATGCGTCAAAGTAAACACATCGTAACTTATGGGTTTCCCAATGTGATATCCCCCATCTTTCAAACGAAAGTCTCTTATAAACCAAGACATTCTTGGAACGTTCTTCGAATGTCTTACAAACTGATCTCGCCTTAAATAGTTGTGCCGAAGAATTCTGGCCGACTCTAGACAAGATTTCATCAATCATGTCTCCGGGTAGGTCTCTTAAAATATTGGGTTGTCTATCCATTTTGTGTTTTTAAACTGTAAAATAGACAAGAGTTAGATTCATAAAAAAAATACTTATTAACACAAGCAATTTTTACATATATCATAAAGCATAAGAACACTATATTACATATATTACACCACACGAATACAACTATCTTATTCTGACTCGCTCGTTTCTTCTTCTTCGGTTTTGGTTCGTTTTGCCAAGTTTCTAGGGATATATGATGTTCCCCTAATACGAGCTGTCGTTGTCCACATTGGTTTAGAAAAACCTGGTGGTTTAGAGGTTCCCGGGTCATTGTTACAACTTAAAGACTTCGGGGGTTGACGATACATATAAAGTTCATCGGGGTTGGAATTAGATTTCTCTATTTTTATGCCCTTTCCCTTATTATTTTCTTTTGCCTTTTTAAATTCAGTTGGGGTAATTTCTATAACATCATCGGAATTCTCGTCGGAATCCGATTCATCGGAGAATTGGTAATCCTCCCAATATTTTGCTTCCTTGGCGGAAACACCATTGACCATAATTAACTTTGGTCGGTTGGTTGAGGATTTTCTTTTACTTAACCGTTTTATTATTTCCCCCACCGGTTCTATTTCTTCATCCGGTTCCGATTCTTCTTCCGGTTCCGATTCTTCTTCCGGTTCCGACTCTTCTTCCGGTTCCTCTTCGGGAACTTGTGAATCAGTCCACAAATCATTCCAATTTACATTTGACTCTTCATTATTATTAGGTGAGTCAATGGGACTTGTTCTAGAGGTAGGCATCTATCACATAATATCAAACACGTTAAGAGATTAATATATCACATAATATTCATATGTTAAAAATATATAGTTTCCAACAAAAATGTTAAGCAATCATTTTTAAAGAAAACACGGTCGAAGTCCAGACTCACTAATGCATCCTAACAAACTCGATAAGACACACTAATGCAAATTTTCTGGTTCTCTAAGACCAACGCTCGGATACCAACTGAAATGTCCCGTTCTTATTGATTAAAAACGTTCCATATTAATTGATTTCGTTGCGAGGTTTTGACCTCTATATGAGACGTTTTTCAAAGACTGCATTCATTTTTAAAACAAACCATAACCTTTATTTCATAAATAAAGGTTTAAAAAGCTTTACGTAGATTATCAAATAATGATAATCTAAAATATCCTGTTTACACACGACCATTACATAATGGTTTACAATACAAATATGTTACATCGAATTCAGTTTCTTGAATGCAGTTTTTACACAATATCATACAAACATGGACTCCAAATCTTGTCCTTATTTTAGTATGCAACAGCGGAAGCTCTTAATATTCACCTGAGAATAAACATGCTTTAAACGTCAACAAAAATGTTGGTGAGTTATAGGTTTAACCTATATATATCAAATCATAATAATAGACCACAAGATTTCATATTTCAATACACATCCCATACATAGAGATAAAAATCATTCATATGGTGAACACCTGGTAACCGACATTAACAAGATGCATATATAAGAATATCCCCATCATTCCGGGACACCCTTCGGATATGATATAAATTTCGAAGTACTAAAGCATCCGGTACTTTGGATGGGGTTTGTTAAGCCCAATAGATCTATCTTTAGGATTCGCGTCAATTAGGGTGTCTGTTCCCTAATTCTTAGATTACCAGACTTAATAAAAAGGGGCATATTCGATTTTGATAATTCAACCATAGAATGTAGTTTCACGTACTTGTGTCTATTTTGTAAATCATTTATAAAACCTGCATGTATTCTCATCCCAAAAATATTAGATTTTAAAAGTGGGACTATAACTCACTTTCACAGATTTTTACTTCGTCGGGAAGTAAGACTTGGCCACTGGTTGATTCACGAACCTATAACAATATATACATATATATCAAAGTATGTTCAAAATATATTTACAACACTTTTAATATATTTTGATGTTTTAAATTTATTAAGTCAGCTGTCCTCGTTAGTAACCTACAACTAGTTGTCCACAGTTAGATGTACAGAAATAAATCGATAAATATTATCTTGAATCAATCCACGACCCAGTGTATACGTATCTCAGTATTGATCACAACTCAAACTATATATATTTTGGAATCAACCTCAACCCTGTATAGCTAACTCCAACATTCACATATAGAGTGTCTATGGTTGTTCCGAAATATATATAGATGTGTCGACATGATAGGTCGAAACATTGTATACGTGTCTATGGTATCTCAAGATTACATAATATATAATACAAGTTGATTAAGTTATGGTTGGAATAGATTTGTTACCAATTTTCACGTAGCTAAAATGAGAAAAATTATCCAATCTTGTTTTACCCATAACTTCTTCATTTTAAATCCGTTTTGAGTGAATCAAATTGCTATGGTTTCATATTGAACTCTATTTTATGAATCTAAACAAAAAAAGTATAGGTTTCTAGTCGGAAAAATAAGTTACAAGTCGTTTTTGTAAAGGTAGTCATTTCAGTCGAAAGAACGACGTCTAGATGACCATTTTAGAAAACATACTTCCACTTTGAGTTTAACCATAATTTTTGGATATAGTTTCATGTTCATAATAAAAATCATTTTCTCAGAATAACAACTTTTAAATCAAAGTTTATCATAGTTTTTAATTAACTAACCCAAAACAGCCCGCGGTGTTACTACGACGGCGTAAATCCGGTTTTACGGTGTTTTTCGTGTTTCCAGGTTTTAAATCATTAAGTTAGCATATCATATAGATATAGAACATGTGTTTAGTTGATTTTAAAAGTCAAGTTAGAAGGATTAACTTTTGTTTGCGAACAAGTTTAGAATTAACTAAACTATGTTCTAGTGATTACAAGTTTAAACCTTCGAATAAGATAGCTTTATATGTATGAATCGAATGATGTTATGAACATCATTACTACCTTAAGTTCCTTGGATGAACCTACTGGAAAAGAGAAAAATGGATCTAGCTTCAATGGATCCTTGGATGGCTCAAAGTTCTTGAAGCAAAATCATGACACGAAAACAAGTTCAAGTAAGATCATCACTTGAAATAAGATTGTTATAGTTATAGAAATTGAACCAAAGTTTGAATATGATTATTACCTTGTATTAGAATGATAATCTACTGTAAGAAACAAAGATTTCTTGAGGTTGGATGATCACCTTACAAGATTGGAAGTGAGCTAGCAAACTTGAAAGTATTCTTGATTTTATGAAACTAGAACTTTTGGAATTTATGAAGAACACTTAGAACTTGAAGATAGAACTTGAGAGAGTTCAATTAGATGAAGAAAATTGAAGAATGAAAGTGTTTGTAGGTGTTTTTGGTCGTTGGTGTATGGATTAGATATAAAGGATATGTAATTTTGTTTTCATGTAAATAAGTCATGAATGATTACTCATATTTTTGTAATCTTATGAGATATTTCATGCTAGTTGCCAAATGATGGTTCCCACATGTGTTAGGTGACTCACATGGGCTGCTAAGAGCTGATCATTGGAGTGTATATACCAATAGTACATACATCTAAAAGCTGTGTATTGTACGAGTACGAATACGGGTGCATACGAGTAGAATTGTTGATGAAACTGAACGAGAATGTAATTGTAAGTATTTTTGTTAAGTAGAAGTATTTTGATAAGTGTATTGAAGTCTTTCAAAAGTGTATAAATACATATTAAAACACTACATGTATATACATTTTAACTGAGTCGTTAAGTCATCGTTAGTCGTTACATGTAAGTGTTGTTTTGAAACCTTTAGGTTAACGATCTTGTTAAATGTTGCAACCCAATGTTTATAATATCAAAAGAGATTTTTAAATTATTATATTATCATAATATTATGATGTACGAATATCTCTTAATATGATATATATACATTAAATGTCGTTACAACGATAAACGTTACATATATGTCTCGTTTCAAAATCATTAAGTTAGTAGTCTTGTTTTTACATATGTAGTTCATTGTTAATATAATTAATGATATGTTTACTTATCATAATATCATGTTAACTATATATATAACCATATATATGTCATCATATAGTTTTTTTTTTTTACAAGTTTTAACGTTCGTGAATCACGGTCAACTTGGGTGGTCAATTGTCTATATGAAACCTATTTCAATTAATCAAGTCTTAACAAGTTTGATTGCTTAACATGTTGGAAACATTTAATCATGTAAACATCAATCTCAATTAATATATATAAACATGGAAAAGTTCGGGTCACTACATATTGGGCCTAACAAACCCCATCCAAAGTACCAGATGCTTTAGTACTTCGAAATTTATATCATATCCGAAGGGCGTCCCGGAATGATGGGGATATTCTTATATATGCATCTTGTTAATGTCGGTTACCAGGTGTTCACCATATGAATGATTTTTATCTCTATGTATGGGATGTGTATTGAAATATAAAATCTTGTGGTCTATTATTATGATTTGATATATATAGGTTAAACCTATAACTCACCAACATTTTTTGTTGACGTTTTAAGCATGTTTATTCTCAGGTGATTATTAAGAGCTTCCGCTATCGTATACTTAAATAAGGACGAGATTTGGAGTCCATGTTTGTATGATATTGTGTAAAAACTGCATTCAAGAAACTTATTTTGTTGTAACATATTTGTATTGTAAACCATTATGTAATGGTCGTGTGTAAACAGGATATTTTAGATTATCATTATTTGATAATCTACGTAAAGCTTTTTAAACCTTTATTGATGAAATAAAGGTTATGGTTTGTTTTAAAATGAATGCAGTCTTTGAAAAACGTCTCATATAGAGGTCAAAACCTCGCAACGAAATCAATTAATATGGAACGTTTTTAATCAATAAGAACGGGGCATTTCAGTTGGTATCCGAGCGTTGGTCTTAGAGAACCAGAATTTTGCATTAGTGTGTCTTATCGAGTTGGTTAGGATGCATTAGTGAGTCTGGACTTCGACCATGTTTACTTGAAAAATGATTGCTTAACAAATTTTGTTGGAAACTATATATTTTTAACATGTGAATATTATGTGATATATTAATCTCTTAACGCGTTTGATATTATGTGATAGATGTCTACCTCTAGAACAAGTCCCATTGACTCACCTAATAATAATGAAGAGTCAAATGTAAATTGGAATAATTCGTGGACTGATTCACAAGTTCCCGAAGAGGAACCGGAAGAAGAGTCGGAACCGGAAGAAGAATCGGAACCGGAAGAAGAATCGAAACCGGAAGAAGAATCGGAACCGGAAGAAGAAATAGAACCGGTGGGGGAAATAATAAAACGGTTAAATAAAAAAAAAATCCTCAACCAACCGACCAAGGTTAATTATGGTCAATGGTGTTTCCGCCAAGGTAGCAAAATATTGGGAGGATTACCAATTCTCCGATGAATCGGATTCCGACGAGAATTCCGATGATGTTATAGAAATTACCCCAACTGAATTTAAAAAGATAAAAGAAAATAATAAGGGAAAGGGCATAAAAATAGAGAAATCTAATTCCAACCCCGATGAACTTTATATGTATCGTCGACCCCCGAAGTCCTTAAGTTGTAACAATGACCCGGGAACCTCTAAACCACCAGGTTTTTCTAAACCAATGTGGACAACGACGGCTCGTATTAGGGAAACATCATATATCCCTAGAAACTTGGCAAAACGAACCAAAACCGAAGAAGAAGAAACGAGCGAGTCGGAATAAGATAGTTGTATTCGTGTGGTGTAATATATGTAATATAGTGTGCTTATGCTTTATGATATATGTAAAAATTGCTTGTATTAATAAGTATTTTTTTATGAATCTAACTCTTGTCTATTTTACAGTTTAAAAACACAAAATGGATAGACAACCCAATATTTTAAGAGACCTACCCGGAGACATGATTGATGAAATCTTGTCTAGAGTCGGTCAGAATTCCTCGGCACAACTATTTAAGGCGAGATCAGTTTGTAAGACATTCGAAGAACGTTCCAAGAATGTCTTGGTTTATAAGAGACTTTCGTTTGAAAGATGGGGGATATCACATTGGGAAACTCATAAGTTACGATGTGTTTACTTTGACGCATATATTGCAGGGAACCCAAATGCTATTTTACGCAACGGGTTAAGAAATTATTTTGACTCAATATATTCGAATATTGGACTTCGTGATTTAGAAAAAGCGGCTAACATGCAACATAAAGAAGCATGTTATGCTTACGGATTAGTAATGTTCGCTTCTCACCAAAGTGAGAACAAGAACATCGGGCTACAACTATTAAACAAAACGTTTCCACAAGTGACGGAGTCGGTAATTGGGGTAAGAAATGAGGTTTTTAGATTGTTACGGGACTGTTGGACATTACGTAACCCTCGTCCCTTTGACGACGTTACAACATGCTGTCTTATCAACGGCCATAACGGTTATGTTCCACAAGACCAAGGATGGGAAGTAGTCCTAGTAAAACCAGAATGCATGACTTGTTTCTGGACGTATGAATTACGTGTCTTTATTGTCTTTGCTGAACGACTTGTGTACTAGCTAGAATTATCTTCACACCTATCTTGTATCAAAGTTATTGTGTGCTATATTTCATGCTTTATGTAAAATAAGCGGTATTGTAAGTTTGTAAAATATTGTATAAAAGTTTGAACGCGAAATATTATTACAATCAGTTTTTCATATAGAATTGTAGTAGTTGAATTGTATATTAGCTACTAAGTATGAACTTAACGGGTAGGTACTACCCGAATTTAAACTTATAAAACGCTAATATGAAGAAAAAGCTTTTATAAATGAGTTCATATTATGCTACGAAATACTATTAACTACTCTTAATATTCTGTATGATTAACTTGTTCCATTTGACTATTTTGAAGGAAATGGCACCGACTACTCGACACACCGTGAATATGAATGAAGAGGAATTCCGTACTTTTCTAGCTTCAAACATAGCCGCAGTACAGGCTGCGCTACATACCAACATTAACCTTGGATCTAGCAGTACAGGAAATCGTGTAGGATGCACCTACAAAGAATTCACTGCCTGCAAACCTTTGGAATTTGATGGAACCGAAGGACCGATCGGATTGAAACGGTGGACCGAGAAGGTCGAATCGGTGTTTGCCATAAGTAAGTGTACTGAAGGGGACAAAGTGAAGTACGCTACGCATACCTTCACAGGTTCTGCGTTAACATGGTGGAATACCTATCTAGAGCAAGTGGGACAAGACGATGCGTACGCACTACCGTGGTCAGCATTCAAGCACTTGATGAACGAGAAGTACCGTCCCAGAACCGAGGTCAATAAGCTCAAGACAGAACTTAGAGGGTTACGAACCCAAGGATTTGATATTACCACATACGAAAGACGATTCACAGAATTGTGCCTATTGTGTCCGGGAGCGTTCGAAGATGAGGAAGAGAAGATCGACGCGTTTGTGAAAGGATTACCGGAAAGAATCCAAGAAGATATAAGTTCACACGAGCCCACCTCCATACAACAGGCATGTAGAATGTTCACAAACTAGTGAACCAGATTGAAGAAAGAATTAAAGAACAGACTGCTGAAGAGGCCAATGTGAAGCAAGTCAAAAGAAAGTGGGAGGAAAACGGTGATAAGAATCACCAATACAACAACAACAATAATCGCAACAATTATCCCAACAATCGCAACATCAATCGTAACTACAACAAACGGCCCAACAACAACAACAACAACAACAACAGCAACTACAACAATCATCCCAACAACAATAATAACCGCAACAACAACAACAATCAGAAGCAGCTATGCCAAAGGTGTGAAAAGTATCACTCGGGGTTCTGCACCAAATTTTGCAACAAGTGTAAAAGAAATGGTCATAGCGCGGCGAAGTGTGAGGTCTACGGACCAGGGGTTAATAGAACGAAAGGAACAAATGGTGTCGGAACGAGTAATGGCGGAGCAAGTAGTGTCGGAGCAAGTTATGCCAATGTAGTTTGTTATAAATATGGAAAACCGGGCCACATTATTAGAAATTGCCCGAACCAGGAGAACACGAATGGACAAGGCCGCGGAAGAGTTTTCAATATTAATGCGGCAGAGGCACAGGAAGACCCGGAGCTTGTTACGGGTACGTTTCTTATTGACAATAAATATGCTTACGTTTTATTTGATTCGGGTGCGGATAGAAGCTATATGAGTAGAGATTTTTGTGCTAAATTAAGTTGTCCATTGACGCCTTTGGTGTAGTGACCCGAACTTTTCCATGTTTATATATATTAACTGAGATTGATATTTACATGATTAAATGTTTCCAACATGTTAAGCAATCAAACTTGTTAAGACTTGATTAATTGAAATAGATTTCATATAGACAATTGACCACCCAAGTTGACCGGTGATTCACGAACGTTAAAACTTGTAAAAACTATATGATGACATATATATGGTTATATATATAGTTAACATGATATTATGATAAGTAAACATATCATTAATTATATTAACAATGAACTACATATGTAAAAACAAGACTACTAACTTAATGATTTTGAAACGAGACATATATGTAACGATTATCGTTGTAACGACATTTAATGTATATATATCATATTAAGAGATATTCGTACATCATAATATCATGATAATATAATAATTTAAAATCTCTTTTGATATTATAAACATTGGGTTAACAACATTTAACAAGATCGTTAACCTAAAGGTTTCAAACAACACTTACATGTAACGACTAACGATGACTTAACGACTCAGTTAAAATGTATATACATGTAGTGTTTTAATATGTATTTATACACTTTTGAAAGACTTCAATACACTTATCAAAATACTTCTACTTAACAAAAATGCTTACAATTACATTCTCGTTCAGTTTCATCAACAATTCTACTCGTATGCACCCGTATTCGTACTCGTACAATACACAGCTTTTAGATGTATGTACTATTGGTATATACACTCCAATGATCAGCTCTTAGCAGCCCATGTGAGTCACCTAATACATGTGGGAACCATCATTTGGCAACTAGCATGAAATAACTCATAAGATTACAAAAATATGAGTAATCATTCATGACTTATTTACATGAAAACAAAATTACATATCCTTTATATCTAATCCATACACCAACGACCAAAAACACCTAAAAACACTTTCATTCTTCAATTTTCTTCATCTAATTGAACTCTCTCAAGTTCTATCTTCAAGTTCTAAGTGTTCTTCATAAATTCCAAAAGTTCTAGTTTCATAAAATCAAGAATACTTTCAAGTTTGCTAGCTCACTTCCAATCTTGTAAGGTGATCATCCAACCTCAAGAAATCTTTGTTTCTTACAGTAGGTTATCATTCTAATACAAGGTAATAATCATATTCAAACTTTGGTTCAATTTCTATAACTATAACAATCTTATTTCAAGTGATGATCTTACTTGAACTTGTTTTCGTGTCATGATTCTGCTTCAAGAACTTCGAGCCATCCAAGGATCCATTGAAGCTAGATCCATTTTTCTCTTTTCCAGTAGGTTTATCCAAGGAACTTAAGGTAGTAATGATGTTCATAACATCATTCGATTCATACATATAAAGCTATCTTATTCGAAGGTTTAAACTTGTAATCACTATAACATAGTTTAGTTAATTCTAAACTTGTTCGCAAACAAAAGTTAATCCTTCTAACTTGACTTTTAAAATCAACTAAACACATGTTCTATATCTATATGATATTCTAACTTAATGATTTAAAACCTGGAAACACGAAAAACACCGTAAAACCGGATTTACGCCGTCGTAGTAACACCGCGGGCTGTTTTGGGTTAGTTAATTAAAAACTATGATAAACTTTGATTTAAAAGTTGTTATTCTGAGAAAATGATTTTTATTATGAACATGAAACTATATCCAAAAATTATGGTTAAACTCAAAGTGGAAGTATGTTTTCTAAAATGGTCATCTAGACGTCGTTCTTTCGACTGAAATGACTACCTTTACAAAAACGACTTGTAACTTATTTTTCCGACTATAAACCTATACTTTTTCTGTTTAGATTCATAAAATAGAGTTCAATATGAAACCATAGCAATTTGATTCACTCAAAACGGATTTAAAATGAAGAAGTTATGGGTAAAACAAGATTCGATAATTTTTCTCATTTTAGCTACGTGAAAATTGGTAACAAATCTATTCCAACCATAACTTAATCAACTTGTATTGTATATTATGTAATCTTGAGATACCATAGACACGTATACAATGTTTCGACCTATCATGTCGACACATCTATATATATTTCGGAACAACCATAGACACTCTATATGTGAATGTTGGAGTTAGCTATACAGGGTTGAGGTTGATTCCAAAATATATATAGTTTGAGTTGTGATCAATACTGAGATACGTATACACTGGGTCGTGGATTGATTCAAGATAATATTTATCAATTTATTTCTGTACATCTAACTGTGGACAACTAGTTGTAGGTTACTAACAAGGACAGCTGACTTAATAAACTTAAAACATTAAAATATATTAAAAGTGTTGTAAATATATTTTGAACATACTTTGATATATATGTATATATTTTTATAGGTTCGTGAATCAACCAGTGGCCAAGTCTTACTTCCCGACGAAGTAAAAATCTGTGAAAGTGAGTTATAGTCCCACTTTTAAAATCTAATATTTTTGGAATGAGAATACATGCAGGTTTTATAAATGATTTACAAAATAGACACAAGTACGTGAAACTACATTCTATGGTTGAATTATCGAAATCGAATATGCCCCTTTTTATTAAGTCTGGTAATCTAAGAATTAGGGAACAGACACCCTAATTGACGCGAATCCTAAAGATAGATCTATTGGGCTTAACAAACCCATCCAAAGTACCGGATGCTTTAGTACTTCGAAATTTATATCATATCCGAAGGGTGTCCCGGAATGATGGGGATATTCTTATATATGCATCTTGTTAATGTCGGTTACCAGGTGTTCACCATATGAATGATTTTTATCTCTATGTATGGGATGTGTATTGAAATATGAAATCTTGTGGTCTATTATTATGATTTGATATATATAGGTTAAACCTATAACTCACCAACATTTTTGTTGACGTTTTAAGCATGTTTATTCTCATGTGATTATTAAGAGCTTCCGCTGTTGCATACTTAAATAAGGACGAGATTTGGAGTCTATGCTTGTATGATATTGTGTAAAAACTGCATTCAAGAAATTATTTTGTTGTAACATATTTGTATTGTAAACCATTATGTAATGGTCGTGTGTAAACAGGATATTTTAGATTATCATTATTTGATAATCTACGTAAAGCTTTTTAAAACCTTTATCTATGAAATAAAGGTTATGGTTTGTTTTAAAAATGAATGCAGTCTTTGAAAAACGTCTCATATAGAGGTCAAAACCTCGCAACGAAATCAATTAATATGGAACGTTTTTAATCAATAAGAACGGGACATTTCATTTGGATAGTAAATTTTTACTCGAATTAGCAAATGGTAAATTAATTTCAGCAGATAATATATGTCGGAATCGAGAAATTAAACTGGTTAGCGAAATATTTAAGATTGATTTGATACCAGTAGAGTTAGGGAGTTTTGATGTGATAATCGGTATGGACTGGTTGAAAGAAGTGAAAGCAGAGATTGTTTGTTACAAAAATGCAATTCGCATTATACGAGAAAAAGGAAAACCCTTAATGGTGTACGGAGAAAAGGGCAACACGAAGCTACATCTTATTAGTAATTTGAAGGCACAAAAACTAATAAGAAAAGGTTGCTATGCTGTTCTAGCACACGTCGAGAAAGTACAAACTGAAGAAAAGAGCATCAATGATGTTCCCGTCGCAAAAGAATTTCCCGATGTATTTCCGAAAGAATTACAAGGATTACCCCCACATCGATCCGTTGAATTTCAAATAGATCTTGTACCAGGAGCTGCACCAATAGCTCGTGCTCCTTACAGACTCGCACCCAACGAGATGAAAGAACTGCAAAGCCAATTACAAGAACTTTTAGAGCGTGGTTTCATTCGACCAAGCACATCACCGTGGGGAGCTCCTGTTTTGTTTGTCAAGAAGAAAGATGGTACATTCAGGTTGTGTATCGACTACCGAGAGTTGAACAAACTTACCATCAAGAACCGCTACCCACTACCGAGAATCGACGACTTATTTGATCAACTACAAGGCTCGTCTGTTTATTCAAAGATTGACTTACGTTCCGGGTATCATCAAATGCGGGTGAAAGAAGATGATATTCCAAAGACTGCTTTCAGAACACGTTACGGTCATTACGAGTTTATGGTCATGCCGTTTGGTTTAACTAATGCACCGGCTGTGTTCATGGACCTTATGAACCGAGTGTGTGGACCATACCTTGACAAGTTTGTCATTGTTTTCATTGATGACATACTTATTTACTCAAAGAATGACCAAGAACACGGTGAACATTTGAGAAAGGTGTTAGAAGTATTGAGGAAGGAAGAATTGTACGCTAAGTTTTCAAAGTGTGCATTTTGGTTGGAAGAAGTTCAATTCCTCGGTCACATAGTGAACAAAGAAGTTATTAAGGTGGATCCGGCAAAGATAGAAACTGTTGAAAAGTGGGAAACCCCGAAAACTCCGAAACACATACGCCAGTTTTTAGGACTAGCTGGTTACTACAGAAGGTTCATCCAAGACTTTTCCAGAATAGCAAAACCCTTGACTGCATTAACGCATAAAGGGAAGAAATTTGAATGGAATGATGAACAAGAGAAAGCGTTTCAGTTATTGAAGAAAAAGATAACTACGGCACCTATATTGTCATTGCCTGAAGGGAATGATGATTTTGTGATTTATTGTGACTCATCAAAGCAAGGTCTCGGTTGTGTATTAATGCAACGAACGAAGGTGATTGCTTATGCGTCTAGACAATTGAAGATTCACGAACAAAATTATACGACGCATGATTTGGAATTAGGCGCGGTTGTTTTTGCATTAAAGACTTGGAGGCACTACTTATATGGGGTCAAAAGTAATATATATACCGACCACAAAAGTCTTCAACACATATTTAATCAGAAACAACTGAATATGAGGCAGCGTAGGTGGATTGAATTGTTGAATGATTACGACTTTGAGATTCGTTACCACTCGGGGAAGGCAAATGTGGTAGCCGATGCCTTGAGCAGGAAGGACAGAGAACCCATTCGAGTAAAATCTATGAATATAATGATTCATAATAACCTTACTACTCAAATAAAGGAGGCGCAACAAGGAGTTTTAAAAGAGGGAAATTTAAAGGATGAAATACCCAAAGGATCGGAGAAGCATCTTAATATTCGGGAAGACGGAACCCGGTATAGGGCTGAAAGGATTTGGGTACCAAAATTTGGAGATATGAGAGAAATGGTACTTAGAGAAGCTCATAAAAAAACCAGATACTCAATACATCCTGGAACGGGGAAGATGTACAAGGATCTCAAGAAACATTTTTGGTGGCCGGGTATGAAAGCCGATGTTGCTAAATACGTAGGAGAATGTTTGACGTGTTCTAAGGTCAAAGCTGAGCATCAGAATCCATCAGGTCTACTTCAACAACCTGAAATTCCAGAATGGAAATGGGAAAACATTACCATGGATTTCATCACTAAATTGCCAAGGACTGCAAGTGGTTTTGATACTATTTGGGTAATAGTTGATCGTCTCACCAAATCAGCACACTTCATGCTGAAATGTCCCGTTCTTATTGATTAAAAACGTTCCATATTAATTGATTTCGTTGCGAGGTTTTGACCTCTATATGAGACGTTTTTCAAAGACTGCATTCATTTTTAAAACAAACCATAACCTTTATTTCATAAATAAAGGTTTAAAAAGCTTTACGTAGATTATCAAATAATGATAATCTAAAATATCCTGTTTACACACGACCATTACATAATGGTTTACAATACAAATATGTTACATCGAAATCAGTTTCTTGAATGCAGTTTTTACACAATATCATACAAACATGGACTCCAAATCTTGTCCTTATTTTAGTATGCAACAGCGGAAGCTCTTAATATTCACCTGAGAATAAACATGCTTTAAACGTCAACAAAAATGTTGGTGAGTTATAGGTTTAACCTATATATATCAAATCGTAACAATAGACCACAAGATTTCATATTTCAATACACATCTCATACATAGAGATAAAAATCATTCATATGGTGAACACCTGGTAACCGACAATAACAAGATGCATATATAAGAATATCCCCATCATTCCGGGACACCCTTCGGATATGATATAAATTTCGAAGTACTAAAGCATCCGGTACTTTGGATGGGGTTTGTTAGGCCCAATAGATCTATCTTTAGGATTCGCGTCAATTAGGGTGTCTGTTCCCTAATTCTTAGATTACCAGACTTAATAAAAAGGGGCATATTCAATTTCGATAATTCAACCATAGAATGTAGTTTCACGTACTTGTGTCTATTTTGTAAATCATTTATAAAACCTGCATGTATTCTCATCCCAAAAATATTAGATTTTAAAAGTGGGACTATAACTCACTTTCACAGATTTTTACTTCGTCGGGAAGTAAGACTTGGCCACTGTTGATTCACGAACCTATAACAATATATACATATATATTAAAGTATGTTCAAAATATATTTACAACACTTTTAATATATTTTGATGTTTTAAGTTTATTAAGTCAGCTGTCCTCGTTAGTAACCTATAACTAGTTGTCCACAGTTAGATGTACAAAAAATAAATCGATAAATATTATCTTGAATCAATCCACGACCCAGTGTATACGTATCTCAGTATTGATCACAACTCAAACTATATATATTTTGGAATCAACCTCAACCCTGTATAGCTAACTCCAACATTCACATATAGAGTGTCTATGGTTGTTCCGAAATATATATAGATGTGTCGACATGATAAGTCGAAACATTGTATACGTGTCTATGGTATCTCAAGATTACATAATATACAATACAAGTTGATTAAGTTATGGTTGGAATAGATTTGTTACCAATTTTCACGTAGCTAAAATGAGAAAAATTATCCAATCTTGTTTTACCCATAACTTCTTCATTTTAAATCCGTTTTGAGTGAATCAAATTGCTATGGTTTCATATTGAACTCTATTTTATGAATCTAAACAGAAAAAGTATAGGTTTATAGTCGGAAAAATAAGTTACAAGTCGTTTTTGTAAAGGTAGTCATTTCAGTCGAAAGAACGACGTCTAGATGACCATTTTAGAAAACATACTTCCACTTTGAGTTTAACCATAATTTTTGGATATAGTTTCATGTTCATAATAAAAATCATTTTCTCAGAATAACAACTTTTAAATCAAAGTTTATCATAGTTTTTAATTAACTAACCCAAAACAGCCCGCGGTGTTACTACGACGGCGTAAATCCGGTTTTACGGTGTTTTTCGTGTTTCCAGGTTTTAAATCATTAAGTTAGCATATCATATAGATATAGAACATGTGTTTAGTTGATTTTAAAAGTCAAGTTAGAAGGATTAACTTTTGTTTGCGAACAAGTTTAGAATTAACTAAACTATGTTCTAGTGATTACAAGTTTAAACCTTCGAATAAGATAGCTTTATATGTATGAATCGAATGATGTTATGAACATCATTACTACCTTAATTTCCTTGGATAAACCTACTGGAAAAGACAAAAATGGATCTAGCTTCAATGGATCCTTGGATGGCTCGAAGTTCTTGAAGCAGAATCATGACACGAAAACAAGTTCAAGTAAGATCATCACTTGAAATAAGATTGTTATAGTTATAGAAATTGAACCAAAGTTTGAATATGATTATTACCTTGTATTAGAATGATAACCTACTGTAAGAAACAAAGATTTCTTGAGGTTGGATGATCACCTTACAAGATTGGAAGTGAGCTAGCAAACTTGAAAGTATTCTTGATTTTATGAAACTAGAACTTTTGGAATTTATGAAGAACACTTAGAACTTGAAGATAGAACTTGAGAGAGATCAATTAGATGAAGAAAATTGAAGAATGAAAGTGTTTGTAGGTGTTTTTGGTCGTTGGTGTATGGATTAGATATAAAGGATATGTTATTTTGTTTTCATGTAAATAAGTCATGAATGATTACTCATATTTTTGTAATTTTATGAGATATTTCATGCTAGTTGCCAAATGATGGTTCCCACATGTGTTAGGTGACTCACATGGGCTGCTAAGAGCTGATCATTGGAGTGTATATACCAATAGTACATACATCTAAAAGCTGTGTATTGTACGAGTACGAATACGGGTGCATACGAGTAGAATTGTTGATGAAACTGAACGAGGATGTAATTGTAAGCATTTTTGTTAAGTAGAAGTATTTTGATAAGTGTCTTGAAGTCTTTCAAAAGTGTATGAATACATATTAAAACACTACATGTATATACATTTTAACTGAGTCGTTAAGTCATCGTTAGTCGTTACATGTAAATGTTGTTTTGAAACCTTTAGGTTAACGATCTTGTTAAATGTTGTTAACCCAATGTTTATAATATCAAAAGAGATTTTAAATTATTATATTATCATGATATTATGATGTACGAATATCTCTTAATATGATATATATACATTAAATGTCGTTACAACGATAATCGTTACATATATGTCTCGTTTCAAAATCATTAAGTTAGTAGTCTTGTTTTTACATATGTAGTTCATTGTTAATATACTTAATGATATGTTTACTTATCATAATATCATGTTAACTATATATATAACCATATATATGTCATCATATAGTTTTTACAAGTTTTAACGTTCGTGAATCACCGGTCAACTTGGGTGGTCAATTGTCTATATGAAACCTATTTCAATTAATCAAGTCTTAACAAGTTTGATTGCTTAACATGTTGGAAACATTTAATCATGTAAATATCAATCTCAATTAATATATATAAACATGGAAAAGTTCGGGTCACTACAGTACCTACCCGTTAAATAAATTTCGTCCCGAAATTTTAAGCTGTTGAAGGTGTTGACGAATCTTCTGGAAATAGATGCGGGTATTTCTTCTTCATCTGATCTTCACGCTCCCAGGTGAACTCGGGTCCTCTACGAGCATTCCATCGAACCTTAACAATTGGTATCTTGTTTTGCTTAAGTCTTTTAACCTCACGATCCATTATTTCGACGGGTTCTTCGATGAATTGAAGTTTTTCGTTGATTTGGATTTCATCTAACGGAATAGTGAGATCTTCTTTAGCAAAACATTTCTTTAAATTCGAGACGTGGAAAGTGTTATGTACAGCCGCGAGTTGTTGAGGTAACTCTAGTCGGTAAGCTACTGGTCCGACACGATCAATAATCTTGAATGGTCCAATATACCTTGGATTTAATTTCCCTCGTTTACCAAATCGAACAACGCCTTTCCAAGGTGCAACTTTAAGCATGACCATCTCTCCAATTTCAAATTCTATATCTTTTCTTTTAATGTCAGCGTAGCTCTTTTGTCGACTTTGGGCGGTTTTCAACCGTTGTTGAATTTGAATGATCTTCTCGGTAGTTTCTTGTATAATCTCTGGACCCGTAATCTGTCTATCCCCCACTTCACTCCAACAAATCGGAGACCTGCACTTTCTACCATAAAGTGCTTCAAACGGCGCCATCTCAATGCTTGAATGGTAGCTGTTGTTGTAGGAAAATTCTGCTAATGGTAGATGTCGATCCCAACTGTTTCCGAAATCAATAACACATGCTCGTAGCATGTCTTCAAGCGTTTGTATCGTCCTTTCGCTCTGCCCATCAGTTTGTGGATGATAGGCAGTACTCATTTCTAGACGAGTTCCTAATGCTTGCTGTAATGTCTGCCAGAATCTTGAAATAAATCTGCCATCCCTATCAGAGATAATAGAGATTGGTATTCCATGTCTGGAGACGACTTCCTTCAAATACAGTCGTGCTAACTTCTCCATCTTGTCATCTTCTCTTATTGGTAGGAAGTGTGCTGATTTGGTGAGACGATCAACTATTACCCAAATAGTATCAAAACCACTTGCAGTCCTTGGCAATTTAGTGATGAAATCCATTGTAATGTTTTCCCATTTCCATTCCGGGATTTTGGGTTGTTGAAGTAGACCTGATGGTTTCTGATGCTCAGCTTTGACCTTAGAACACGTCAAACATTCTCCTACGTATTTAGCAACATCAGCTTTCATACCCGGCCACCAAAAATGTTTCTTGAGATCCTTGTACATCTTCCCCGTTCCAGGATGTATTGAGTATCTGGTTTTATGAGCTTCTCTAAGTACCATTTCTCTCATATCTCCAAATTTTGGTACCCAAATCCTTTCAGCCCTATACCGGGTTCCGTCTTCTCGAATATTAAGATGCTTCTCCGATCCTTTGGGTATTTCATCCTTTAAATTTCCCTCTTTTAAAACTCCTTGTTGCGCCTCCTTTATTTGAGTAGTAAGGTTATTATGAATCATTATATTCATAGATTTTACTCGAATGGGTTCTCTGTCCTTCCTGCTCAAGGCATCGGCTACCACATTTGCCTTCCCCGGGTGGTAACGAATCTCAAAGTCGTAATCATTCAATAATTCAATCCACCTACGCTGCCTCATATTCAGTTGTTTCTGATTAAATATGTGTTGAAGACTTTTGTGGTCGGTATATATAATACTTTTGACCCCATATAAGTAGTGCCTCCAAGTCTTTAATGCAAAAACAACCGCGCCTAATTCCAAATCATGCGTCGTATAATTTTGTTCGTGAATCTTCAATTGTCTGGACGCATAAGCAATCACCTTCGTTCGTTGCATTAATACACAACCGAGACCTTGCTTTGATGCGTCACAATAAATCACAAAATCATCATTCCCTTCAGGCAATGACAATATAGGTGCCGTAGTTAGCTTTTTCTTCAATAACTGAAACGCTTTCTCTTGTTCATCATTCCATTCAAATTTCTTCCCTTTATGCGTTAATGCAGTCAAGGGTTTTGCTATTCTGGAAAAGTCTTGGATGAACCTTCTGTAGTAACCAGCTAGTCCTAAAAACTGGCGTACGTGTTTCGGAGTTTTCGGGGTTTCCCACTTTTCAACAGTTTCTATCTTTGCTGGATCCACCTTAATACCTTCTTTGTTCACTATGTGACCGAGGAATTGAACTTCTTCCAACCAAAATGCACACTTTGAAAACTTAGCGTACAATTCTTCCTTCCTCAATACTTCTAACACCTTTCTCAAATGTTCACCGTGTTCTTGGTCATTCTTTGAGTAAATAAGTATGTCATCAATGAAAACAATGACAAACTTGTCAAGGTATGGTCCACACACTCGGTTCATAAGGTCCATGAACACAGCTGGTGCATTAGTTAAACCAAATGGCATGACCATAAACTCGTAATGACCGTAACGTGTTCTGAAAGCAGTCTTTGGAATATCATCTTCTTTCACCCGCATTTGATGATACCCGAAACGTAAGTCAATCTTTGAATAAACAGACGAGCCTTGTAGTTGATCAAATAAGTCGTCGATTCTCGGTAGTGGGTAGCGGTTCTTGATGGTAAGTTTGTTCAACTCTCGGTAGTCGATACACAACCTGAATGTACCATCTTTCTTCTTGACAAACAAAACAGGAGCTCCCCACGGTGATGTGTTTGGTCGAATGAAACCACGCTCTAAAAGTTCTTGTAATTGGCTTTGCAGTTCTTTCATCTCGCTGGGTGCATGTTTGTAAGGAGCACGAGCTATTGGTGCAGCTCCTGGTACAAGATCTATTTGAAATTCAACGGATCGATGTGGGGGTAATCCAGGTAATTCTTTCGGAAATACATCGGGAAATTCTTTTGCAATGGGAACATCATTGATGCTCTTTTCTTCAGTTTGTACTTTCTCGACGTGTGCTAGAACAGCATAGCAACCTTTTCTTATTAGTTTTTGTGCCTTCAAATTACTAATAAGATGTAGCTTCGTGTTGCCCTTTTCTCCGTACACCATTAAGGGTTTTCCTTTTTCTCGTATAATGCGAATTGCATTTTTGTAACAAACGATCTCCGCTTTCACTTCTTTCAACCAGTCCATACCGATTATCACATCAAAACTCCCTAACTCTACTGGTATCAAATCAATCTTAAATGTTTCGCTAACCAGTTTAATTTCTCGATTCCGACATATATTATCTGCTGAAATTAATTTACCATTTGCTAATTCGAGTAAAAATTTACTATCCAAAGGCGTCAATGGACAACTTAATTTAGCACAAAAATCTCTACTCATATAGCTTCTATCCGCACCCGAATCAAATAAAACGTAAGCAGATTTATTGTCAATAAGAAACGTACCCGTAACAAGCTCCGGGTCTTCCTGTGCCTCTACCGCATTAATATTGAAAACTCTTCCACGGCCTTGTCCATTCGTGTTCTCCTGGTTCGGGCAATTTCTAATAATGTGGCCTGGTTTTCCACATTTATAACAAACTACATTGGCATAACTTGCTCCGACACTACTTGCTCCGCCATTACTCGTTCCGACACCATTTGTTCCTTTCGTTCTATTAACCCCTGGTCCGTAGACCTCACACTTCGCCGCGCTATGACCATTTCTTTTACACTTGTTGCAAAATTTGGTGCAGAACCCCGAGTGATTCTTTTCACACCTTTGGCATAGCTGCTTCTGATTGTTGTTGTTGTTGTTGCGGTTATTATTGTTGTTGGGATGATTGTTGTAGTTGCTGTTGTTGTTGTTGTTGTTGTTGTTGGGCCGTTTGTTGTAGTTGCGATTGATGTTGCGATTGTTGGGATAATTGTTGTGATTATTGTTGTAATTGCTGTTGTTGTTGTATTGGTGATTCTTATCACCGTTTTCCTCCCACTTTCTTTTGACTTGCTTCACATTGGCCTCTTCAGCAGTCTGTTCTTTAATTCTTTCTTCAATCTGGTTCACTAGTTTGTGAGCCATTCTACATGCCTGTTGTATGGAGGCGGGCTCGTGTGAACTTATATCTTCTTGGATTCTTTCCGGTAATCCTTTCACAAACGCGTCGATCTTCTCTTCCTCATCTTCGAATGCTCCCGGACACAATAGGCACAATTCTGTGAATCGTCTTTCGTACGTGGTAATATCAAATCCTTGGGTTCGTAACCCTCTAAGTTCTGTCTTGAGCTTATTGACCTCGGTTCTGGGACGGTACTTCTCGTTCATCAAGTGCTTGAATGCTGACCACGGTAGTGCGTACGCATCATCTTGTCCCACTTGCTCTAGATAGGTATTCCACCATGTTAACGCAGAACCTGTGAAGGTATGCGTAGCGTACTTCACTTTGTCCTCTTCAGTACACTTACTTATGGCAAACACCGATTCAACCTTCTCGGTCCACCGTTTCAATCCGATCGGTCCTTCGGTTCCATCAAATTCCAAAGGTTTGCAGGCAGTGAATTCTTTGTAGGTGCATCCTACACGATTTCCTGTACTGCTAGATCCAAGGTTATTGTTGGTATGTAGCGCAGTCTGTACTGCGGCTATGTTTGAAGCTAGAAAAGTACGGAATTCCTCTTCATTCATATTCACGGTGTGTCGAGTAGTCGGTGCCATTTCCTTCAAAATAGTTAAATGGAACAAGTTAATCATACAGAATATTAAGAGTAGTTAATAGTATTTCGTAGCATAATATGAACTCATTTATAAAAGCTTTTTCTTCATTTTAGCGTTTTATAAGTTTAAATTCGGGTAGTACCTACCCGTTAAGTTCATACTTAGTAGCTAATATACAATTCAACTACTACAATTCTATATGAAAAACTGATTATAATAATATTTCGCGTTCAAACTTTTATACAATATTTTACAAACTTACAATACCGCTTATTTTACATAAAGCATGAAATATAGCACACAATAACTTTGATACAATATAGTTGTGAAGACAATTCTAGCTAGTACACAAGTCGTTCAGCAAAGGCAATAAAGACACGTAATTCATACGTCCAGAAACAAGTCATGCATTCTGGTTTTACTAGGACTACTTCCCATCCTTGGTCTTGTGCAACATAACCGTTATGGCCGTTGATAAGACAGCGTGTTGTAACGTCATCAAAGGGACGAGGGTTACGTAATGTCCAACAGTCCCGTAATAATCTAAAAACCTCATTTCTTACCCCAATTACCGACTCCGTCACTTGTGGAAACGTTTTGTTTAATAGTTGTAGCCCGATGTTCTTGTTCTCACTTTGGTGAGAAGCGAACATTACTAATCCGTAAGCATAACATGCTTCTTTATGTTGCATGTTAGCCGCTTTTTCTAAATCACGAAGTCCAATATTCGGATATATTGAGTCAAAATAATTTCTTAACCCGTTGCGTAAAATAGCATTTGGGTTCCCCGCAATATATGCGTCAAAGTAAACACATCGTAACTTATGGGTTTCCCAATGTGATATCCCCCATCTTTCAAACGAAAGTCTCTTATAAACCAAGACATTCTTAGAACGTTCTTCGAATGTCTTACAAACTGATCTCGCCTTAAATAGTTGTGCCGAAGAATTCTGGCCGACTCTAGACAAGATTTCATCAATCATGTCTCCGGGTAGGTCTCTTAAAATATTGGGTTGTCTATCCATTTTGTGTTTTTAAACTGTAAAATAGACAAGAGTTAGATTCATAAAAAAAATACTTATTAATACAAGCAATTTTTACATATATCATAAAGCATAAGAACACTATATTACATATATTACACCACACGAATACAACTATCTTATTCCGACTAGCTCGTTCCTTCTTCTTCGGTTTTGGTTCGTTTTGCCAAGTTTCTAGGGATATATGATGTTCCCCTAATACGAGCCGTCGTTGTCCACATTGGTTTAGAAAAACCTGGTGGTTTAGAGGTTCCCGGGTCATTGTTACAACTTAAGGACTTCGGGGGTTGACGATACATATAAAGTTCATCGGGGTTGGAATTAGATTTCTCTATTTTTATGCCCTTTCCCTTATTATTTTCTTTTGCCTTTTTAAATTCAGTTGGGGTAATTTCTATAACATCATCGGAATTCTCGTCGGAATCCGATTCATCGGAGAATTGGTAATCCTCCCAATATTTTGCTTCCTTGGCGGAAACACCATTGACCATAATTAACTTTGGTCGGTTGGTTGAGGATTTTCTTTTACTTAACCGTTTTATTATTTCCCCCACCGGTTCTATTTCTTCATCCGGTTCCGATTCTTCTTCCGGTTCCGATTCTTCTTCCGGTTCCGACTCTTCTTCCGGTTCCTCTTCGGGAACTTGTGAATCAGTCCACAAATCATTCCAATTTACATCTGACTCTTCATTATTATTAGGTGAGTCAATGGGACTTGTTCTAGATGTAGACATCTATCACATAATATCAAACACGTTAAGAGATTAATATATCACATAATATTCATATGTTAAAAATATATAGTTTCCAACAAAAATGTTAAGCAATCATTTTTAAAGAAAACACGGTCGAAGTCCAGACTCACTAATGCATCCTAACAAACTCGATAAGACACACTAATGCAAATTTTCTGGTTCTCTAAGACCAACGCTCTGATACCAACTGAAATGTCCCGTTCTTATTGATTAAAAACGTTCCATATTAATTGATTTCGTTGCGAGGTTTTGACCTCTATATGAGACGTTTTTCAAAGACTGCATTCATTTTTAAAACAAACCATAACCTTTATTTCATAAATAAAGGTTTAAAAAGCTTTACGTAGATTATCAAATAATGATAATCTAAAATATCCTGTTTACACACGACCATTACATAATGGTTTACAATACAAATATGTTACATCGAAATCAGTTTCTTGAATGCAGTTTTTACACAATATCATACAAACATGGACTCCAAATCTTGTCCTTATTTTAGTATGCAACAGCGGAAGCTCTTAATATTCACCTGAGAATAAACATGCTTTAAACGTCAACAAAAATGTTGGTGAGTTATAGGTTTAACCTATATATATCAAATCGTAACAATAGACCACAAGATTTCATATTTCAATACACATCCCATACATAGAGATAAAAATCATTCATATGGTGAACACCTGGTAACCGACAATAACAAGATGCATATATAAGAATATCCCCATCATTCCGGGACACCCTTCGGATATGATATAAATTTCGAAATACTAAAGCATCCGGTACTTTGGATGGGGTTTGTTAGGCCCAATAGATCTATCTTTAGGATTCGCGTCAATTAGGGTGTCTGTTCCCTAATTCTTAGATTACCAGACTTAATAAAAAGGGGCATATTCGATTTCGATAATTCAACCATAGAATGTAGTTTCACGTACTTGTGTCTATTTTGTAAATCATTTATAAAACCTGCATGTATTCTCATCCCAAAAATATTAGATTTTAAAAGTGGGACTATAACTCACTTTCACAGATTTTTACTTCGTCGGGAAGTAAGACTTGGCCACTATTGATTCACGAACCTATAACAATATATACATATATATTAAAGTATGTTCAAAATATATTTACAACACTTTTAATATATTTTGATGTTTTAAGTTTATTAAGTCAGCTGTCCTCGTTAGTAACCTATAACTAGTTGTCCACAGTTAGATGTACAAAAAATAAATCGATAAATATTATCTTGAATCAATCCACGACCCAGTGTATACGTATCTCAGTATTGATCACAACTCAAACTATATATATTTTGGAATCAACCTCAACCCTGTATAGCTAACTCCAACATTCACATATAGAGTGTCTATGGTTGTTCCGAAATATATATAGATGTGTCGACATGATAGGTCGAAACATTGTATACGTGTCTATGGTATCTCAAGATTACATAATATACAATACAAGTTGATTAAGTTATGGTTGGAATAGATTTGTTACCAATTTTCACGTAGCTAAAATGAGAAAAATTATCCAATCTTGTTTTACCCATAACTTCTTCATTTTAAATCCGTTTTGAGTGAATCAAATTGCTATGGTTTCATATTGAACTATATTTTATGAATCTAAACAGAAAAAGTATAGGTTTATAGTCGGAAAAATAACTTACAAGTCATTTTTGTAAAGGTAGTCATTTCAGTCGAAAGAACGACGTCTAGATGACCATTTTAGAAAACATACTTCCACTTTGAGTTTAACCATAATTTTTGTATATAGTTTCATGTTCATAATAAAAATCATTTTCTCAGAATAACAACTTTTAAATCAAAGTTTATCATAGTTTTTAATTAACTAACCCAAAACAGCCCGCGGTGTTACTACGACGGCGTAAATCCGGTTTTACGGTGTTTTTCGTGTTTCCAGGTTTTAAATCATTAAGTTAGCATATCATATAGATATAGAACATGTGTTTAGTTGATTTTAAAAGTCAAGTTAGAAGGATTAACTTTTGTTTGCGAACAAGTTTAGAATTAACTAAACTATGTTCTAGTGATTACAAGTTTAAACCTTCGAATAAGATAGCTTTATATGTATGAATCGAATGATGTTATGAACATCATTACTACCTTAATTTCCTTAGATAAACCTACTGGAAAAGAGAAAAATGGATCTAGCTTCAATGGATACTTGGATGGCTCGAAGTTCTTGAAGCAGAATCATGACACGAAAACAAGTTCAAGTAAGATCATCACTTGAAATAAGATTGTTATAGTTATAGAAATTGAACCAAAGTTTGAATATGATTATTACCTTGTATTAGAATGATAACCTACTGTAAGAAACAAAGATTTCTTGAGGTTGGATGATCACCTTACAAGATTGGAAGTGAGCTAGCAAACTTGAAAGTATTCTTGATTTTATGAAACTAGAACTTTTGGAATTTATGAAGAACACTTAGAACTTGAAGATAGAACTTGAGAGAGATCAATTAGATGAAGAAAATTGAAGAATGAAAGTGTTTGTAGGTGTTTTTGGTCGTTGGTGTATGGATTAGATATAAAGGATATGTTATTTTGTTTTCATGTAAATAAGTCATGAATGATTACTCATATTTTTGTAATTTTATGAGATATTTCATGCTAGTTGCCAAATGATGGTTCCCACATGTGTTAGGTGACTCACATGGGCTGCTAAGAGCTGATCATTGGAGTGTATATACCAATAGTACATACATCTAAAAGCTGTGTATTGTACGAGTACGAATACGGGTGCATACGAGTAGAATTGTTGATGAAACTGAACGAGGATGTAATTGTAAGCATTTTTGTTAAGTAGAAGTATTTTGATAAGTGTCTTGAAGTCTTTAAAAAGTGTATGAATACATATTAAAACACTACATGTATATACATTTTAACTGAGTCGTTAAGTCATCGTTAGTCGTTACATGTAAATGTTGTTTTGAAACCTTTAGGTTAACGATCTTGTTAAATGTTGTTAACCCAATGTTTATAATATCAAAAGAGATTTTAAATTATTATATTATCATGATATTATGATGTACGAATATCTCTTAATATGATATATATACATTAAATGTCGTTACAACGATAATCGTTACATATATGTCTCGTTTCAAAATCATTAAGTTAGTAGTCTTGTTTTTACATATGTAGTTCATTGTTAATATACTTAATGATATGTTTACTTATCATAATATCATGTTAACTATATATATAACCATATATATGTCATCATATAGTTTTTACAAGTTTTAACGTTCGTGAATCACCGGTCAACTTGGGTGGTCAATTGTCTATATGAAACCTATTTCAATTAATCAAGTCTTAACAAGTTTGATTGCTTAACATGTTGGAAACATTTAATCATGTAAATATCAATCTCAATTAATATATATAAACATGGAAAAGTTCGGGTCACTACACCTGCCAATAAGAGAAGATGACAAGATGGAGAAGTTAGCACGACTGTATTTGAAGGAAGTCGTCTCCAGACATGGAATACCAATCTCTATTATCTCTGATAGGGATGGCAGATTTATTTCAAGATTCTGGCAGACATTACAGCAAGCATTAGGAACTCGTCTAGACATGAGTACTGCCTATCATCCACAAACTGATGGGCAGAGCGAAAGGACGATACAAATGCTTGAAGACATGCTACGAGCATGTGTTATTGATTTCGGAAATAGTTGGGATCGACATCTACCGTTAGCAGAATTTTCCTACAACAACAGCTACCATTCAAGCATTGAGATGGCGCCGTTTGAAGCACTTTATGGTAGAAAGTGCAGGTCTCCGATTTGTTGGAGTGAAGTGGGGGATAGACAGATTACGGGTCCGGAGATTATACAAGAAACTACCGAGAAGATCATCCAAATTCAACAACGGTTGAAAACCGCCCAAAGTCGACAAAAGAGCTACGCTGACATTAAAAGAAAAGATATAGAATTTGAAATTGGAGAGATGGTCATGCTTAAAGTTGCACCTTGGAAAGGCGTTGTTCGATTTGGTAAACAAGGGAAATTAAATCCAAGGTATATTGGACCATTCAAGATTATTGATCGTGTCGGACCAGTAGCTTACCGACTTGAGTTACCTCAACAACTCGCGGCTGTACATAACACTTTCCACGTCTCAAATTTGAAGAAATGTTTTGTTAAAGAAGATCTCACTATTCCGTTAGATGAAATCCAAATCAACGAAAAACTTCAATTCATCGAAGAACCCGTCGAAATAATGGATCGTGAGGATAAAAGACTTAAGCAAAACAAGATACCAATTGTTAAGGTTCGATGGAATGCTCGTAGAGGACCCGAGTTCACCTGGGAGCATGAAGATCAGATGAAGAAGAAATACCTGCATCTATTTCCAGAAGATTCCTCAACACCTTCAACAGCTTAAAATTTCGGGACGAAATTTATTTAACGGGTAGGTACTGTAGTGACCCGAACTTTTCCATGTTTATATATATTAATTGAGATTGATATTTACATGATTAAATGTTTCCAACATGTTAAGCAATCAAACTTGTTAAGACTTGATTAATTGAAATAGGTTTCATATAGACAATTGACCACCCAAGTTGAACGGTGATTCACGAACGTTAAAACTTGTAAAAACTATATGATGACATATATATGGTTATATATATAGTTAACATGATATTATGATAAGTAAACATATCATTAAGTATATTAACAATGAACTACATATGTATAAACAAGACTACTAACTTAATGATTTTGAAACGAGACATATATGTAACGATTATCGTTGTAACGACATTTAATGTATATATATCATATTAAGAGATATTCGTACATTATAATATCATGATAATATAATAATTTAAAATCTCTTTTGATATTATAAACATTGGGTTAACAACATTTAACAAGATCGTTAACCTAAAGGTTTCAAAACAACATTTACATGTAACGACTAACGATGACTTAACGACTCAGTTAAAATGTATATACATGTAGTGTTTTAATATGTATTCATACACTTTTGAAAGACTTCAAGACACTTATCAAAATACTTCTACTTAACAAAAATTCTTACAATTACATCCTCGTTCAGTTTCATCAACAATTCTACTCGTATGCGCCCGTATTCGTACTCGTACAATACACAGCTTTTAGATGTATGTACTATTGGTATATACACTCCAATGATCAGCTCTTAGCAGCCCATGTGAGTCACCTAACACATGTGGGAACCATCATTTGGCAACTAGCATGAAATATCTCATAAAATTACAAAAATATGAGTAATCATTCATGACTTATTTACATGAAAACAAAATTACATATCCTTTATATCTAATCCATACACCAACGACCAAAAACACCTACAAAAACTTTCATTCTTCAATTTTCTTCATCTAATTGATCTCTCTCAAGTTCTATCTTCAAGTTCTAAGTGTTCTTCATAAATTTCAAAAGTTCTAGTTTCATAAAATCAAGAATACTTTCAAGTTTGCTAGCTCACTTCCAATCTTGTAAGGTGATCATCCAACCTCAAAAAATCTTTGTTTCTTACAGTAGGTTATCATCCTAATACAAGGTAATAATCATATTCAAACTTTGGTTCAATTTCTATAACTATAACAATCTTATTTCAAGTGATGATCTTACTTGAACTTGTTTTCGTGTCATGATTTTGCTTCAAGAACTTCGAGCCATCCAAGGATCCATTGAAGCTAGATCCATTTTTCTCTTTTCCAGTAGGTTTATCCAAGGAACTTAAGGTAGTAATGATGTTCATAACATCATTCGATTCATACATATAAAGCTGTCTTATTCGAAGGTTTAAACTTGTAATCACTAGAACATAGTTTAGTTAATTCTAAACTTGTTCGCAAACAAAAGTTAATCCTTCTAACTTGACTTTTAAAATCAACTAAACACATGTTCTATATCTATATGATATGCTAACTTAATGATTTAAAACCTGGAAACACGAAAAACACCGTAAAACCGGATTTACGCCGTCGTAGTAACACCGCGGGCTGTTTTGGGTTAGTTAATTAAAAACTATGATAAACTTTGATTTAAAAGTTGTTATTCTGAGAAAATTATTTTTATTATGAACATGAAACTATATCCAAAAATTATGGTTAAACTCAAAGTGGAAGTATGTTTTCTAAAATGGTCATCTAGACGTCGTTCTTTCGACTGAAATGACTACCTTTACAAAAATGACTTGTAACTTATTTTTACGTCTATAAACCTATACTTTTTCTATTTAGATTCATAAAATAGAGTTCAATATGAAACCATAGCAATTTGATTCACTCAAAACGGATTTAAAATGAAGAAGTTATGGGTAAAACAAGATTGGATAATTTTTCTCATTTTAGCTACGTGAAAATTGGTAACAAATCTATTCCAACCATAACTTAATCAACTTGTATTGTATATTATGTAATCTTGAGATAACATAGACACGTATACTATGTTTCGACCTATCATGTCGACACATCTATATATATTTCGGAACAACTATAGACACTCTATATGTGAATGTTGGAGTTAGCTATACAGGGTTGAGGTTGATTCCAAAATATATATAGTTTGAGTTGTGATCAATACTGAGATACGTATACACTGGGTCGTGGATTGATTCAAGATAATATTTATCGATTTATTTCTGTACATCTAACTGTGGACAACTAGTTGTAGGTTACTAACGAGGACAGCTGACTTAATAAACTTAAAACATCAAAATATATTAAAAGTGTTGTAAATATATTTTGAACATAGTTTGATATATATGTATATATTGTTATAGGTTCGTGAATTAACCAGTGGCCAAGTCTTACTTCCCGACGAAGTAAAAATCTGTGAAAGTGAGTTATAGTCCCACTTTTAAAATCTAATATTTTTGGGATGAGAATACATGTAGGTTTTATAAATGATTTACAAAATAGACACAAGTACGTGAAACTACATTCTATGGTTGAATTATCGAAATCAAATATGCCCCTTTTTATTAAGTCTGGTAATCTAAGAATTAGGGAACAGACACCCTAATTGACGAGAATCCTAAAGATAGATCTATTGGGCCTAACAAACCCCATCCAAAGTACCGGATGCTTTAGTACTTCAAAATTTATATCATATCCGAAGGGTGTCCCGGAATGATGGGGATATTCTTATATATGCATCTTGTTAATGTCGGTTACCAGGTGTTCACCATATGAATGATTTTTATCTCTATGTATGGGATGTGTATTGAAATATGAAATCTTGTGGTCTATTATTATGATTTGATATATATAGGTTAAACCTATAACTCACCAACATTTTTTGTTGACGTTTTAAGCATGTTTATTCTCAGGTGATTATTAAGAGCTTCCGCTATCGCATACTTAAATAAGGACGAGATTTGGAGTCCATGTTTGTATGATATTGTGTAAAAACTGCATTCAAGAAACTTATTTTGTTGTAACATATTTGTATTGTAAACCATTATGTAATGGTCGTGTGTAAACAGGATATTTTAGATTATCATTATTTGATAATCTACGTAAAGCTTTTTAAACCTTTATTGATGAAATAAAGGTTATGGTTTGTTTTAAAATGAATGCAGTCTTTGAAAAACGTCTCATATAGAGGTCAAAACCTCGCAACGAAATCAATTAATATGGAACGTTTTTAATCAATAAGAACGGGACATTTCAGAGAGAAACCAACAGCAAGGTAATGTAGGAGGGGGAAATGAAATGCAAGAAATGCAAAGGTTTATAGCTTCACAGGAGTACGAAAATGCTAGACAAAGAGCATTTGAAGATTGGCAAGTTCATCAAAACCAAATCATAGCTTATTGCCAACATATAGGTAGAAACTATATTCCTACTCCAAAGCCCATATTCCCTCCCTGGTCTATAGAGATTCAACCACCGTATCCTACGTATAACCCAGCCGAAGCATTTTATAGCACCTATGGTTATGCATGGAACCCCTATTGGTATCAGTATCATCCCTAGTCTACTTAGTTTTATTTATTTTGTAATTTGTTATGTTGATACGTTTAATACTTATGTTAATATTGTAATAGTTGTTATAATTTTCTAAGTTTTATTCTTAGATTTTAATAATTTTTGAATGTGGGTAATATACCAAACTTCAAAAATATGTATATATGTTTGCAGTTTATCTTATGTACACAACAGGGTAAAACAACGCATTTTCAAAGACTGGCATTAAGTTCAGCAAAAGCAACTAATTTTGAGTACAAGATGCAAAATATATGTGAAATAACAACAAGACGGAATGAACAAATGATGTGCACCATTTATCATTCAGCAAGCAAACACAAATATGTTTGGAAACTTTGGTAAAATTTAATCATTTTCACACAAAGCACCCTCAATAATTTAAATTGTTACTGATTTCTTGCAAATGAGGGCATTGCAAGATCTTAAGTGTGGGAAGGGGTTAAATTCTTTCGGATTTTAAAATTTTTACTTTATACACTTGGTTACCATTAGAAATACTAGTAAACTAGTAGTTGTATTAGAATCTAGTGCTCTCTGATAATAAAGAACAGCCCTAGTCTTATATACTGACTACCCAATTCTAGTAAAATTTTTCAAAATTTTCAATTAAATGAACTCAAAATCATGTTTATACATATTTATGAACGATAAAACTAGGTTTTAACACCGAAATTATTGTTACCTCGGAAAGGACATAAATTGAGAAACAAACCAAAATGTTAAAATTCATTTAAAATGGAATAGAGGACAATAAAAAGGAAAATAAAAGCCAAGTGTGGGAAAATTCTCCAAGTTATTCAAAACATATGTCACATATTTTTGTACAAATAACTGAAAATACTTTTGCTTTGGACTAAACTAAAATTTTTTTACCTGATTTACTGTAAGAAAGATGGATCTACACGATGAATCAATTCCATCATTAAAAGGAAGTAAAGTCTTCCGAAAAAGACACGCGCTTCGTGATTTAGGTCAAGAAGTTGTCGTCCAGACCAGTTGTAGGTTGACGAAAAATCTAGAAAAATCATCACTAAAATCAGCAGGAAATCCACGGACCTCGGCATTAAACAGGGTCGCCAAGTGGTCAGATTTATCCTAACCATGAGAAGGATTTATCTTGTAAAATAGGGAGGGCACCATGCAAATTAGCTGGATAAGACTAATGAATCAGATCCCCAGAAAGGATAATCTCCTTAAAAGATCAAAAATCAGCTTTTAAGCCTGATATTACTCAATCCTTGAGATTGACCTTAAAGATTGAGAATTACAAACTCATGGAATTCAATGATATCTAAACTCGAGCTTGAACGAGAAAATATTTTGATAAAATTACAAACCGATTTGTTTTCTAAAAACCCATTTTCAATGCGTTCATTACCATTGAACGTAAAATCCTAGGAATTCACCGGGAATTCATTAGGTCACCTGAACCAAATCGGGTGTCAACCGTAAGAACGGTGGTTGCATAGCATGGTCAAGGATAGGACCTTGTGCCAGACCGAAAAATTATAAGGGTGAGCTTTACTATTGCTCCTACCAAGGATAGTAATTGCGTCCGACACGTTATAGACCATAATTAAAAGCATGTCAGGGGACATTGCCTTAACAGTTGCTTGTTCAACGCTTTCCTTTACAACCGGACGGTAGTTTACCGAAAGGTAATATACAGGACAAGTAAACAGGACGTGTTGCTTTCCTAATACAAGGTTAGCAAGTGGGTGACACAAAACCGCAAGTTTTGAGCTAAAATTTTCAAATCTGAAACCCACCAAACCCACAAAAATAATTTGCAAACACCGGTGAAGGGTTATTCCGGAAAACTTATCTAGGGTAAAAACTAGATTTAATTTTCAAAAGATCAAATGTTTTCATAAAGATCCAATTTCCTTAATGGATCTAAATTTTTATAGTCATGTGGGACTGTAAACCATATCGTTACTACCATTGTTTATACCGCCGTATAGAAATCACTGATTTACAAAGTGTGAAGAATAAAGAAGTGATTCTAGTATTTCAAGACAATATTGCTTGAGGACAAGCAATGCTCAAGTGTGGGAATATTTGATAATGCTAAAAACGAACATATATTTCATAGCATTATTCCTCAAGAAAGACAAGCTTTTAGTTGCAATTGTTCTATTTACAAGTGATATTCGTTTAAATAATAAAAGGTGAAGACAAAAGACAGATTCGACGAATTGAAGACGCAAACGACCAAAAAGCTCAAAAGTACAAAATACAATCAAAGAGGTTCCAATTATTGATAAGAAACGTCTCGAAATTACAAGAGTACAAGATTCAAAACGCAAAGTACAAAATATAAAATTGTACGCAAGGACGTTCGAAAATCTGGAACCGGGACATGAGTCAACTCTCAACGCTCGACGCAACGGACTAAAAATTACAAGTCAACTATGCACATAAATATAATATAATATTTAAATAATTCTTATAATTATTTATATATTATATAAATAATAAAAATCCGTCGGCAAGAAAGACTCCAAAGTTGGTGAGCTGTATTTTCAAACTCCGCGACTCGCGGAGTTTGAAGGCAAAAGTTACCGCGAGTCGCGGAATACCCCTGAACTCAATTCCCTATAAAGCCAACCGAATTCTGATCATTTTCATCATCATATATCCATCCTCTCTATATCTATACGTAAATATTTATATTTATATTTATATTTTAATTTTAATTTTAATTTTAAATCCTAATAATAAGGGTATGTTAGCGAATGTTGTAAGGGTGTAAATCGAAATTCTGTCCGTGTAACGCTACGCTATTTTTAATCATTGTAAGTTATGTTCAACCTTTTTATATTAATGTCTCGTAGCTAAGTTATTATTATTCTTATTTAATCCGAAGTAATCATGATGTTGGGATAATTACTAAAATTGGGTAATTGGGCTTTGTACCATAATTGGGGTTTGGACAAAAGAACGACACTTGTTGAAATTAGACTATGGGCTATTAATGGGCTTTATATTTGTTTAACTAAATGATAGTTTGTTAATGTTAATATAAAGATTTACAATTGGGCGTCCCTATAAATTACCATATACACTCGATCGGACACGATGGGCAGGGTATTTATATGTACGAATAATAGTTCATTTAACCGGACACGGGAATGGATTAATAGCCACTAGAATAATTAAAACAGGGGTGAAATTATGTACAAGGACACTTGGTATAATTGATAACAAAATATTAAAACCTTGGGTTACACTTAGTCGACATCCTGGTGTAATTATTAAACAAAGTATTAAAATCTTGTTACAGTTTAAGTCCCCAATTAGTTGGAATATTTAACTTCGGGTATAAGGATAATTTGACGAGGACACTCGCACTTTATATTTATGACTGATGGACTGTTATGGACAAAAACCAGACGGACATATTAAATAATCCAGGACAAAGGACAATTAACCCATGGGCATAAAACTAAAATCAACACGTCAAACATCATGGTTACGGAAGTTTAAATAAGCATAATTCTTTTATTTCATATTTAATTTCCTTTATTTGATATTTAATTGCACTTCTATTTATCGCATTTTTATTGTTATTATATTTAATTGCACTTTTAATTATCGTACTTTTTAATTATCGCAAGTTTATTTTATCACACTTTTATTATTCGCAATTTCATTATCGTTATTTACTTTACGCTAAAAATTAAGTCTTGTATTTATTTATTATTTTACATTTGGTTTTAACTGCGACTGAAGTTTTAAAATCGACAAACCGGTCATTAAACGGTAAAACCCCCCTTTATAATAATAATAATATTACTTATATATATATTTGTATTTTTATAAAAGTAAACTAATATAGCGTTAAGCTTTGTTTAAAAAGATTCCCTGTGGAACGAACCGGACTTACTAAAAAACTACACTACTCTACGATTAGGTACACTGCCTATAAGTGTTGTAGCAAGGTTTAAGTATATCCATTCAATAAATAAATAAATATCTTGTGTAAAATTGTATCGTATTTAATAGTATTTCCTTGTAAAATTTAATAGTATTTTATACACCTCTGCTAAAACATCAGGTCTCATCAGTGGAAAGAGCAATCGAGAGGTACATATCGGGATTGCCGATGGAAGTGTTTGGTTTTGTCCTTTCCCATCAACCAAAGACAATACTCGGAGTCATCAACATGGCGATAAATAGAATGAAGCAAGTGAGCCGATCGGAAGGAAAAGAGATGCCTGTTACAGGAAATGAAGTTAATGGGAAAAGGAAACGATGTGAGAATTATACTGGAAATCTCGCACAGAATCGAGGTGAGAAGCAAGAGATGCCCCGTAACTTTGAGAAGGGATCTTCATCCAACATGAATTATAAGGGAAAACTACCATTGTGTGGAAGATGCGGAAAGCACCATCGTGGGGAATGCAAAGCGCTGGTTTGCACCAAGTGTAAGAAGTTTGGTCATTTGTCAAAAGATTGCAAGGTTAATCTCAACGGCAACACCAACAACAACAGCACTGCAAGCAACGCGAACAATGCTAATGGTGGTAAGAACTGTTATGGTTGTGGACAGCCGGGTCATTTCAAGAAGGACTGTCCTAAGAACAACAATGGGAATGCTCGAGGAAGGGCGTTCAACATCAATTCTACGGAAGCTCGTGATGATCCAAAGCTAGTCACGGGTACGTTTTCACTTGATGATCAACTTGTTTATGTTTTGTTTGATACTGGCGCTGATAGAAGTTTTATATCAAAGGATATTTGTCACAATGTTAAGAAACCTGTTTCTTCCTTAGATAACGTGTATTCCATAGAACTAGGGAATGGTAACTTGATGAGAGCTGATAAGATTTATCGTGATTGTACTTTGACGTTAGAAAGTAAGCCTTTTAGCATTGATGTGATACTATTAAACTGGGAAGTTTTGACCTTGTGGTTGGAATGGACTGGTTAGCTGTTAACAAAGCCGAGGTGGTCTGTGACCTAAAGGCTATTCGTATTCCTATTGCTGATGGTGAACCTATGATGATTTATGGTGAAAAGAATGGCTCACAATTACATCTCATTAACTGCTTGAAAGTTCAAAAGTATGTGAGAAAGAGATGTATCGCGTTCTTAGCTCATGTAAGCCAAATTGTACCAGAAGAAAGGAGACCCGAAGACGTTCCTATAGTTAAGGAATTTATGGAAGTTTTTCCGGAGGAATTACATGGTCTCCCACCGCATCGAGAAATTGAGTTTCAGATAGACTTAGTGCCAGGAGCGACACCGGTGGCTCTCGCACCGTACAGACTTGCACCCCCCGAACTTCAAGAGTTGTCTAGTCAATTGCAAGAGTTGTTAGACAAGGGATTTATTCGACCGAGTTCTTCGCATTGGGAAGCTCCGGTCCTGTTTGTTAAGAAGAAGGATGGGTCGATGAGATTATGTATCGACTACAGAGAATTGAACAAGCTGACAATCAAGAATCGGTATCCGCTACCGAGGATTGATGACTTATTTGATCAGCTACAAGGACCTAGTTGTTATTCAAAGATTGATTTGAGATCCGGGTATCATCAATTGAGAGTCAAAGAAGCTGATGTCCCGAAGACAGCATTTAGAACACGTTATGGACATTATGAGTTTACAGTGATGTTGTTTGGTTTGACGAATGTACCAGCAGTGTTCATGGACCTCATGAACCGTGTGTGTAAGCCATACCTAGATAAATTCATCATTGTGTTTATTGATGATATATTGGTGTACTCCAAGAACAGAGAAGAGCACGAACAGCATCTACGTTCGATATTGACTATGCTTAGAGAAGAGCAGCTGTATGCAAAGTTCTCTAAGTGTGACTTTTGGTTACCAGAAGTACAATTTCTTGGCCATGTTGTAGGGGCCAAGGGAATACAGGTCGATCCAGCAAAGATTGAGTCGGTTAAGAATTGGGAAACTCCAAAGACGCCAACACAGATTAGGCAATTTTTGGGTCTAGCTGGTTACTACTGGAGATTCATTGAAGGATTCTCTAAGATCGCCCGACCATTAACCGCATTAACTCATAAGGGCAAGAAGTTTGAGTGGTCAGAACCGCAAGAGACTGCATTTCAGTTGTTGAAAGAGAAGTTGACAACTGCACCAGTATTGTCTCTGCCCGAGGGAAGTGAAGATTTTGTGGTTTATTGTGATGCCTCACGTCAAGGAATGGGTTGCGTGCTTATGCAATGAAACAAAGTTATTGCTTATAGATCGCGTCAGTTAAAGATTCACGAGCAGAACTACACTACGCACGACCTTGAGTTAGGAGTTGTTGTCTTTTCACTTAAAATGTGGAGACACTACCTGTTTAGAACCAAGTTTACTATCTTCACTGACCATAAGAGTTTACAGCACATATTCGATCAGAAGCAGCTCAACATGAGACAACGACGTTCGATGGAACTACTTAACGATTATAACTGCGAACATCAATACCATCCGGGCAAGGCGAATGTTGTGGCAGATGCCTTAAGCAGAAAGCAGTGAGAGAAACCTCTTTGGGTTAAAGCGCTTAACATAGTTGTCCGTACGAAACTCACATCACAAATCCGCGAAGCACAACAAGAAGCTATGAAACAGGAGAATGTTGATGTTGAATTTCTCAAAGGGATGGATAAGAAGTTTGACATCAAGGAGGACGGAACACGGTATTTTGCTAACCAAATTTGGGTACCAAAGTTTGGTGGATTGAGAGAACTAGTGTTGGAGGAAGCACACAAGTCGAGATACTCAATTCATCCGGGATCAGATAAGATGTACCAAGATTTGAAGGCATTTTATTGGTGGCCGAACTTGAAAGCTGACATTGCTACTTATGTCGGGAAATGCTTGACTTGCGCCAAAGTCAAGGCTGAGCATCAGAAGCCATCAGGATTACTGATTCAACTAGAGATTCCCCAGTGGAAGTGGGAAGGAATTTCCATGGACTTCATTACGAAACTGCCGAGAACAGCGGGAGGTCACGATACTATTTGGGTTATCGTGGATCGTCTCACTAAGTCCGCACACTTCTTACCGATAAGGGAAACTGATAAAATGGAGAAGTTGGCTCAGATCTACATTAAGGAAGTCGTCTCTAGGCATGGAGTGCCTATATCTATTATATCCGACCGCGACAGCAGATTTACTTCCAGGTTTTAGCAATCATTGCAGAAAGCAATGGGGACTCGTTTAGATATGAGTACAGCATATCACCCCCAGACGGATGGCCAGAGCGAACGAACTATTCAACTTTTGAAGACATGTTGAGAGCATGTGTCATTGATTTCGAAAACGGATGGGATAAGTATTTACCACTAGCTGAGTTCTCATACAATAACAGTTACCATGCGAGCATTAAAGCGGCACCATTTGAAGCATTGTATGGAAGGAAGTGTAGATCTCCCGTTTGTTGGAGCGAGTTGGGAGATAGTCAGTTGACGGGTCCTGGGATTATTCAGGAGACAACTGAGAAAGTTCCACAGATTCAGGAACGATTGAGAACGGCTCAAAGTCGTCAAAAGAGTTATGTCTATGTTAGACGGAAGGACATAGAGTTCCAAGTTGGAGACAAAGTTATGCTTAAAGTATCACCTTGGAAGGGTGTTGTACGATTTGGGAAACGAGGTAAACTGAGTCCTAGATATGTTGGACCGTTTGAGATAATTGAAAGAGTTGGACCAGTAGCTTACAGATTGGAACTACCACAAGCACTCAGCGGTATTCATGACGTTTTCCATGTATCCAATCTAAAGAAGTGCCTAGCCGATGATAATTTGATTATTCCTTTATAGGAACTACGTATCGACGACAAACTTCATTTCATTAAGGAACCTGTTGAAATCTTGGGCCGTGAGGTCAAACAGTTGAAGCAAAGCAGAATTCCTATCGTTAAAGTTCGGTGGAACGCGAGAAGAGGACCAGAGTTCACGTGGGAGCGTGAAGACCAGATGAGGCTGAAGTATCCGCAATTGTTTCCCGAGGAAACTACTTCAGCGGACGATCACTAAAATTTCTGGATGAAATTTTCAATAACAGGTGGGTAATGTAACAACCCTGATTTTTCCGTTACTTTCGTTAACCTTCCGTTAGTTTATTTAACGGCGATTATTTAACTTTTATGTGTTTACGTGTATTAAATGCGTACTTGACCTTTGGAGGGTTTCAATAATTAATATGGGTTGATATTAATGCAAATAAATATTTCGGATAATGAAATACAATAAAAACGAAACGATTTTGATAATAGCTTTTTGAGCAACGAAACGCTCGGGTTTATTTTAATAATTAACTTTATTAATTATTAACTTTTTAAAATATTTAATTTATTGGGTTTTTAATAAATTAAGCGATTGGTTGCGTTTAACGATCGGATTAGCGTTCCGGGCCTTCGGTACGACTAAACGGCACTTAAAACGGACCACGAATACACGGGATTACAAAACGAGAGCCCGGGAACCCCATGAGGGCCCCTTTCGGCCGACCCCTCCCCATACCCCCCTTATATTTTAATTTTTGATAAGTTTAGGGGCTTATGTGCTAATTTGTGAAACTAGGGTTTAATATAAATTAATTTGTGAGGATTAAACACTGCCATAATCCCAACCCTACTATTCCATTCAACTTTTTTTGGCTCCTCCCTCCCCTTTGGCCGTCGACATCATCACCACCACCATACCATCAATTTTTGATTTTTAGATTAAACCTTGAACACGAAAGTTGTAATTCCCGATCTCCTCTACGCGTTGGTGTATTTAATTTAGCGATCAAAGGTATAATTGCATAAACCCTAAATCTTAAAAATCTGATTTTCATGTGAGTTTCATAGTTATGTTGTCAATTGCTCAAGTCTATACGCGTACGTGTTAATTGTAATCGTTATTTTGATTGTTTGATGCGCTAGGGTTTAAAAACGAATTTGTATTTGTTTGATCAGAAAAATTAAGTTTTTCAAATGTTAATTATTATGTTATAATCAGATTCCTTGCGAAAAACTATTGAGTTTAGGCTTTGGATTCGCTTGATTTCGTTTCCGTATGATTAAGTTATGTCGAATTGAATTATCGTTGTGATTTTGTTGCTTGATCAGAAATCTGATATTTATAGAAAAATAATTGGCATGTGAGACTTATACCACTGGAAATATAATTTAAAAACACTCAATTTAGACTAGGATATCATGTCGTTTGCTTATGTATAGCCCGAGTTATGCTAGAATTAGTGTAAATGTAGTTTTATACAGCACTTGCATGAAAATAACCTTATATGATAAAATGTGGAAACTTCTGTGATTAAAGCTTTACATATTTGAAAATTAGACAAAAAGTAATTCATCTTTCATGTAGATATAATAGGTTAATTGTATCTAGATCTTCGGATAATCGTATGCGAATGTGACTAACGAAATGGGAATCGAATCTGTAAATTGAACACGGTTTTGTACTTTGTGAATTTTGTATATTGATTGAGAATGTATGCTTCTGGAAAATGAAACTTAATATGATATGTGACTTATTGTTAGTTTATTTCAATCTCTAAAACCTTATGCATTGGGCACAATAGAGCTATACTTTATATGAATTCTGACTTGAACTGAAGACTGAATGTTCAACTTGCACGAATAAACTGTACAAATTGGCTAAACAAAAGTGGCTAGATTTTTGATATGTGTTACTTTGATTTGTCCTTGAACTATGACCACTGGTATTGTATCAATTTCATGTTCCTAACTCCGGATATAGCCAAAATGAAATCAGTGCGCGGTCAGAAACTGACTTGGCAAACCCCAAATGTATTCCTTCTGATTCCTGACTTTTAATTGTCGTATGAGTCCCTGGCTGGACTTTTTGGAATTTATTTTAAGTCTAATTATGATATGGAGTTTGTCATATTTACTTGAATTTTGTACTATGAGATAATGTGCTAAGTATGCTACATGTTCATAAACTTTGTGCATAACGATAAACTGAAATTGTGAAAATGATCATTCATGACCTGAAACGTATTGTTTGACTTAAGTTTGATATGTTGACCAATATTTGACATGAACCTACTGATGTTGACTTTAGTTGACTACTTTGACCAAGTTTGACTTTTGGTTTGACTTCGGTTGACTTTGTTTGACTTGCATGATATAGTTGACTTTTTACTTTGAAACGCGTCGAGTCGAGCAATAAGACAACGTACACTATGAAACCACACTTATATAAGATACATATATTGACCAACCTACATACGTATACTTAGGTTACATTACTCGGGTCTAAACCGTACAAGTCATTTGTCTTTCATTCTGAGCTTATTCAAAGGTGAGTCTACAGTCCCGCTTTTTACATGTTTTCAGGGATGAGAATACACGCTGTTATATTTACATTTTCAATTACTTTTATATTGACATGAGTATTACACATATGCATAATGAGTTTGTTCAAAAATCCTCTAGCTTGAATACTTTTAATACCATCGGTGTAAGCACAATTTAGATGGACGGATCCGTTAGGTTGACAACCTCACCCACTATAAAAGCAGCGGTGAATTTACTTTGAACATTAAATACATTTTAACAAGTGTATAACATTTTACGAGGTAAGGTCGGGTGTAGTGGTTTCTATACTCGGGTTAATGCTAGAATTCAGGTGCTCGGTTTATGCAAGCGATAGAATCTCGTGGTCAAGGAAACTAAACTATTTTTTTGATAACTGATTTTCAGATACTGTTACATTACTTTAAACCTGTAGATTCACCAACATTATTTGTTGACCTGTTTTTGCGTGTTGTTATTCTCAGGTCCTTAAGAGGTATGCTTCCGCTGTGTTTGCTGCATGACTGGCCGTGGAGTCAGCATTTGATTTTAAAGAACATTATTTACTTTTACATTTAAAACTTCTATACTGTTTAAATACTGTTGGATTGTGGTTACGATCACAACAGTGTTTCTATTTTGGGATTTTTGACTTATGTTTTTGAAAGTTAATATTTTTAAATAAAATTAAATGTGATTGCTTTAAACGTCTCATATAGAGGGCGTAACTGTTAACTGTGGGACCGGAATTAACACGCCGTCAGATGGTATTTTGGCGGGGTGTTATATAGGTCTTTGCTGGTTGTAAGTATTATTAGATACTTGTTGATTGCTAGGACCTTGTTGGTTGTTGTATGGAACATTTTGGTTATAATTATAATTTTGATTGTAGTTTGGTCTTGGCGGTTGATAACTATTTTGATAATTATTTCCTAGCCTTTGGTTCATGTATGAAACATTCTCTCTTTGTTCCATTGTTTGTTCAACACTGAGAAATTTTTTTGTTAAATGTGGTCCTCCACACTGCTTACAACTAAATCGTATTGCATGAATATCTTTAGTCATCTTTTCCATTCGTCTCTCGAAAGCATCTAACTTTGCGGAAATGGAATCGAAGTCATGACTAGAATCGGCTCTAGCCGCTTTAGATGAACGAAATATATCTTTTTCTTGATGCCGCTCATGTGAGTGGGAGGCCGTGTTATCAATAATTTTGTGAGCTTCAGTTGCGGTTTTCTTCATAATGGAACCACTAGTTGCTGTGTCGATGTCTTTTCGTGTAGCAACGTCGACACCTTGGTAGAATATTTGTACTATTTGATAAGTGTCTAAACCGTGTTGAGGACATCCTCTCAACAACTTTCCGAATCTTGTCCATGCCTCATATAATGTTTCATTTGGCTTTTGCGCGAACGTAACAATTTCTCCTTGAAGTCTCACGGCTTTAGATGCCGGAAAGAATCTTTTAAGAAATTTCTCAACTAAAACATCTCATGTATCAATCGCTCCTTCAGGTAACGATTCTAACCAATCTTTGGCTTCTCCCTTTAAAGTCCAGGGAAATAACATGAGATAGATCTGTTCATCCTCAACTTCTCTGATTTTAAGTAGAGTACAGATCCTATTAAAGGTTCGAAGATGTTCGTTTGGATCTTCTTTTGGCGTACCATTAAATTGGCATTGATTAGTTACCATGTGTAGGATTTGTCCTTTGATTTCGTAATCTGGTACATTAATATCTGGTTGAGTAATGGCATGACCTTGGCCCGTGCGTGTAGCTCTCATTCGGTCTTCCATACTTAGAGGTTCCGGATTTTCCATGATTGAATTTGTTGAATCTGAATCACTAGAGGATTCTGATTTAATGGTTTCTTCCTCAACAATCTCTGGTTGAATAATTTGTGGTTCAGGAGGAATGATTAGTGGTTCAGGATCTCTGAATTATCCTTGAATATCCTCCGGGTTCTCAATTGTGAGGTCGGGTTCAAAGAATGGAATATCGAAAATTTGAATTGGAGTACTCGTTCGACTAGATGATGATTCTAAAGAAAAATCAACGATGACAATATTGGCTAGATGTCTTGATCGAGTTACAGGAGGTGATCGTATGAAAGGTGGTGAACGTTTTGCTCGGTGCATTCACTGAATATCCTATTAGAAATTATATAAGTTATCAAATTAATAGACTTTTCTGCTTTTGCCCACGTTTCGAATAGCCAAAAGATGCAGCAGGGAGCCAGGATCCTTTAAATCAGAAAATCCACAACTCAGCCACTAACAAATCCAACTATTACTACGAAGCATAAAATTTTTGGATGTCTATTAATTTAACCGCTTAAAATAGTTTTTCGTCAAAATTTAAAGAAAATAAGAATCTATGTCCTAAAAACTAGAGCGTAGAAATGAGAAAGAAAAAGCGCGTCGAAAAATAAGAGTCGAAAAACAAACGTCAAAAAATAAAAAGTTGAAAAATATTAATAAGAAAGTAAAGCGTTGAAACTTAAAAGTCTAAAAACTAAGTATTAAAACTTGCGTCTAAAGGTATTAAAGCTTAAAAGGAATTCTATATCCAAAACGGCAGTTACTTAAAAGGCACTAAAATCTAAAAACTGCTAAAGCGATAAGCGACGTCGTAAAATTCTAAAGCGCCTAAATCTTAATCTAAAGAAAAAGCACTTAAGGAATTTTACAGCAAAGCCTAAAAATCTAGAAATATAAAATAACTACGGCAAAATACTAAGTTTTAAAACTAATTACGGACGATACGATTAAAAAGATACAATTTATAAAAAGAAACAAAAAATGATAAATTACTTATTTTTATAAAAATATTATTTTTATATTATTATTTTATAAAAATATTAATTTATAAATTAATAAAACTAATTAAACTTAAAATACAAAATTAATTAAAACTAAAACTAAATATTAAATAACTAAACCCTAATTTAACTAATTAATTATAATTATAATTATTAATAACTAAACCCTAATCGTACCAGCTGAGGTTTCAGACCTGTCACTTCAACTCATGCGGTCGCATGAGTTTGGATTTATAATTCCATGCGGTCGCAAGACCTTCAAGCTCAGTTTAATGCAGGTTCAAAAATCGCAGGTTCAGTTTTGTTTTTATTTTTTTTAACTTTAAAAAAAATATAAACTTTTTAATTTAAACACTTAAAAATATAGATATATATTTTTCTTTTTGTTTTGTTTTTAAAATTTAAAACTTCTATAAATATATTTGTACAAAAATGGCTTAAAAACTATTTTTTTTTTTAGAATATAGCGTTTCGTTCCCCGGCATCGGCGCCAAAAATACTTGATGTGTGCGAGGTGTAGTACGAAATACTATTATAGTTTACTACAAAATACTATTAAATACAATACAATTTTACATAAGGTATTTATTTATTTACTGAATAGATATACCTAAACCTTGCTACAACACTTATAGGCAGTGTACCTAATCGTAGAGTAGTGTAGTTTTTAATAAGTCCGGTTCGTTCCACAGGGAGCTAGCTGAGTTTAACGCTATATTTTTTTCACAACTATATTTGCATATATATATATATATATATATATATATATATATATATATATATATATATATATATATATATATATATATATATATATATATATATATATATATATATATATATATATATAAGTAGTATTATTATTATTATAAAAGGGGGTTTTACCGTTTAATGACCGGTTTGTCGATTTTAAGTCCTAATGCAAAATATTAACTTAATTTAAAGCGTAAAGTAAATGACGATAAATAAAAATGCGATAAAATAAAAGTACGATAATTAAAAGTGCAAGTAAATAAACGTACGATAAGATATAAAATAAAGGAATTATGCTTATTTAAACTTTCGTAATCATGATGTTTGACGTGTTGATTTTAATTTATTACCATGGGTTAATTGTCCTTTGTCCTGGATTATTTGATATGTCCATCTGATTTTGTCCATAATAGTCCATCGGTCATAATTATAAAGTGCGAGAGTCTTCGCCAAATTAACCTTATACCCGAAGTCAAATATTCTAACTAATTGGGGATTTAAACCGTAATAAGGTTTTAATACATTGTTAATGATTACACCAGGTTATCGACTGCGTGTAATCCAAGGTCTTAATACTTTATTAACAATTACACCAATTACCCTTGAATGTAATCCACCCCTGTTTTAATGAGTCCATTGACTATTAATCCATCCCCGTGTCCGGTCAAATGAACAATTATTAGTATTTATAAATATCCCGCCTACCGTACCCAGTCAAGCGTATGTGGTTATATATAAATATGTCAAATTATAAATCTTTATATTAAATTAACGAGATATCATTTAGTTAATATAAAGCCCATTAATAGCCCATAGTCCAATTTCCACAAGTGTCGGTCTTTTGTTCAAACCCCAATTATGGTCCAAAGCCCAATAACCCCATCTTTAATATTTAGTCCAACATCACGATTACTTCGGCTTAAATAAGCATAATAATAACTTAGCTACGAGACATTAATTTAAAAAGGTTGAACATAACTTACAATGAGTATTAATCGCGTAGTGTTACACGGACAGAGTTTCAACTTTAAAACCCGTAAAACATTCCTTACAATAACCCAATTATTATTAAACTTAAATTAAAATTAAAATTATAATTATAAATATATTTTACGTATATAGAAAAGAAAGAAAAGGGATGATGAGTTCGGCAGAATGCGTGGCCTTTTATAGGCCAATTTGATTACTGTGTGCTCCGTGACTGCGATGTTTTTCTTCCTCACAGCTCCGCGATTGCAGAGCTTTGGTTTCCAGCTCATCACTCGATTTCAAAACGTGGGCTGCTTAATATTTTATAATATAATATATATATATATATATATATATATAATTAATTATATATTATATTATATTCTTGTGCATAGTTGACTTGTAATTTCAGGTCCGTTGAGTCGTACGTTGATAGTTGGTTCATGTATTGGTTCCGGATTTTCAAACGCCTTTTCGTATAATTTAATATCTTATACTTTGTGTTCCACGGCTTGTACTATTGTAATTTTTAGACGTTTCTTATCAATAAATGGAACCACTTAGATTGTATCTTGTATATTTGAGCTTTTTGGACGTTTGCGTCTTCAAATCTTCATTTTCTTCTTTTGTCTTCGCACTTATTTATTTAAACGATTATCACTTGAAAATAGAACAATTGCAACTAAAAGCTTGTCTTTCTGGAAGGATAATGCTATGAAATATATGTTCATTTTTAGCATTATCACATACGCATATAATTATTCCACTCACCTTAACGCCTTCGGTGAATGTTAAGACAAGCTCGCAAACCTTCAATGTAACATACCTATTACATTATGTATAATAATCAATCACACAATCAAGTTGGTCAACCAACTCACTCACCATCCTAGTATCATTTTGACCCATTTCTAGGTTAACACACCCATTTGGGTCACCCACCACCCAAATAACACCCTTTCACTTAACCACAAAGTGTGCTAGTGATTTGCAACCATTTTAGACCCATAACCACCAATTGTTACTTGAAACCCTAGGTTAGTCACTCTTGGGTCTTTTTGACCCAATCTTACCCAAAAACCCCAAATTTCCACATAAATGGGTTTTATGTTCATCGCTAACCCAAACCCTAACCCTTATCACTAATTAATTATGGAAATTAAGATTAGAACTTACCACCACAATCACAACGTAGCTAGTGACTAGATGAACAATATTAAAACTAGAGCTTAAACCCGAAACAAGCTTCTTCCTCCTTTGATTGAGCTTTCTCACACTAAAATCTCCTCTCTCTCTAGGATTTAAGTGGAAAGGAAAAAGGTAGATGAAAATGGAGTAATGACACCCACCAAACTGATCTTGGGGCCTTAAACTCGTTTCACATGTGAAAATATCAAATTACCCCTTTAAAATATCTAGAAAAACGAAATGAGCTGTCAGCTCAATCTGCGCGCCGCCCATTACTGCAGCTACGACTTCTCAGCCATTTTAATTATATACAAATATGTACAAACCGGTTTCGGGTCTTACATACAAATTCATCATTGACATTCCAAATAAGTTTGCAACGACCTCTTCTAAAAGTATTATGCTCTAAAACCCTTTGACCCTTCTCCCATTCTTGAAAAGTATTATGCTCACCTTTATCATGGATACCTTCACTACTCGTGGCTACTTTACATACCACTAAATTCTCTTCTTTTAAATTAGAGCTTAACGAGTTTGAATCTTCTTCTATACTAACGAAAACTGTATCATTCACCATCTTCTCTAAAATAATTTCTTTTTCTGGATTCGAGAACACATTTTCTGCTTCAACTTGACTCTCTTCAACTATTTTATCACGCTTCTCCATACGACCTGATTCCGACATCTTCAACCTCTCTATTAAACTTTCCATCGAATCAAAAAAACTCTTACGTATAAAAGTCTCATTAACATGTTGGATCTGCTGGTAGAGTTGTGGTTGATGGTAGGGTTGTGGTTGATAATAGGGTTGATGGTAGGGTTGTGATTCGACCCAAGGTTGTACCCCATAACTAGCTCTTCGGGTTTCTTCTTCAATCCATCGTTATTTTGCACGCTCGTTGGATTTGTTAACTATATCTAGCGTGTTCTTGAGTCTTTTGAGGACGATAGCGAGATCATGATTTTGATTACCCTTATTGTCTACCGTTGAATTTTTTTTTCTTGGATGAACAGTGATTTTCTGACGGATGTATAGTGATTTCTGACGGATGAACAGTGATTTCCTGAAGCGTTTCCGACGATGAACAGTACGCTGAACAGTGATTTCGGTTTTTTTTTATTTTTTTTTGGAGATAGTATATCAAAATCTAAATGTCAGAGAGACCCAACTAATCGGAATTAGGATATGTAAGATAAACTATCAAAATCTAAACGTGAGAGAGGCCGAACTAATTGGAATGATGATAAGTGGATCGATTTCTCTGATAGCAATTGATGAGAATCAAAGGACCCGTTGGAAGACAAACGCTCTTCGCAACAAGATAATTAAAATACAAACGTGATTTAATTGGTAAATATTCATGTAAAGAAACTTACGTAAATAAGAACAAGAAAAGGAGTTTGAAACTCAATATTATATTAAATCAAAGATTGGCAGATGGTTTTTTCTCTACGTTTACATTTAGGAGTATATATAATAAAGGTAAACTAAACTCTTAACCTACTACGACTCTATGAAACGAGATAAACACACGGACTTACTTAGACTCCTATTCTATCCCAATTCTAATTTAATAATAACATAAACAAATAATTTAAATAAGTAAACAAATTAAATAAATAAAATAAATAGTCTTTAGCTTTGTGGACAAGCAACTCTCAAACTTCAAACGTGATCCAATTTAGCTTTTAGTCACACATCATATTTATTTGCCTTTTTTTTCTTTTTTCTTTTTTATTAATGATAATGTTCTTATTTTGAGTTATTGTGATTTGTTGGTAAAGTTGTTAAAGTGGATTTTAGTAAAATGTGGTAAAAGTGCAATAATGAAATTAGTAGTGATATGGTATTACTTTTTATGGAAATGTTAGCATTTATCACAAATAAAATCTAGTATCAGCTAAAAATATATCGAATGATAAAACTTCACTAAAAAATCTAAAATTTCAATCAAAATACGACATTTCGACAAAAATGCTCAACGCCAACTTCTGAAAAGAAGAAGGCATCCCCCATGGAATACTAACCTAGACATTTTCGTTTTTTTTCCCTACTAAACTGAGTTATCCAAGGGAAAAAAAAAAGAACACAAAGACAGGTGTGACTCAAGACAAAATTATCATCTACGATTTCTAACCAAATCTCCGATTCAGATGAATCTTCTACCGTTACTAGACCCCTTATGAATCTGAAAGTGGTGAAACTGAAGAGCATTCAACTTCTTCGCCAATAACATGTTCATCCATCTAGTCATTCTCCAACCGCCTAGCACGCGCTACACTGTTCATATCATTTTTAATGAACCTGATGTCGATTGTACTTCATACCATTTTGCTGGACGATATTAGTATATGTTATTACTTTTTATGTATGCACATAGTTGGTTTCAAAATAATTTGTAAAACAAAATGAAATGATAAATAAAAACAAATACTCCAATAAATTAGAAATACATATATATCTATAAATCCAGCTTTTGAAAAGTCTATCTTAATTATTAATACGTATAAAAGTGTAACCCTGTATACTACCCCCAATCCGAGGAGACAATCACAACGATTAACAAGTGAAAATGGAAATCCCAAATGGGTGGTTGAGTGGTTGGGTGCTTGGGAATCTCCAAAGGAGACTCAGGTTCAATTCCCACCAATCTCAATTTGGGGCCTTGTCTTAAAAAAAAAAAAAAAAAAAGGATGAAAATGGAAGCACATAGACATGGAAAGAAGGAGCCTGACAGGAAAAAGATGTGGGGAATAGAGTGGGTTGAAGCGAGATAAATCCATTCAACCACAAAGCAAAACGACTTGAGGAATGAATAAAATGACTAAATTTGGAGTGTCTTTCGGTATATAAGAGTAAGCATAACTAAAATTCTATCATTTTAAACTTAATACTTAACCACTATGTACAATCTTTTTTTTTTTTTTTTTGAAAAGCTAGGATTTCATTCATGAATGAAATTAAAAGGTGCAATTGGGTTTGTGAGAAACCAAACCCATACCCATGATTACAGACACGAAAATAGTTAACACGAGTTACGATAATTACATTAACGATAAATAGACACTAGGACTATTTAGCCAAGTTAACCAATCTATCGATCTTCCATGGAGGCGGAGCGAGATCCATTCGAAGGATTTCACTTGAACCTCATTTAGAGCTACCGGTCCGATCCAACTTTTGTCCCGAAAAATTTTGTTGTTCCGGTTCTTCCAAATGTAGTATGCACACACCCATTCCGTTGCTTGCCAAATCATCATGCCAATTTTCGATGTTGGTCTTGGAGCTTTACCTCTCAAAATCTCGCTTACACTAAGATTCGAGAAGGGGCCCAAACCCCACCATCTAAATAGTCGTTCCCACAAGTCCAATGAGTGCTTACAAAAAATTAAAGAATGTTCCACCGTTTCAATGTCATCGTCACAAAGTGGGCATCAAACACTATGGAGATCAATCCCCCGTTTATCAAGCTCGCACCTTACCGGAAGACGTTTTTTGATTACTCTCCAAACGAAAACTTCCAATTTTTTGGGGACGAGCTTATTACGAAGAGTTGACTCATGGTGCCCGATTAGATGAGACCCACTATCATCGAGTAGTTTTGACAGAATGCTTACAGAATATACCCCTGAAGTTGAGTGAGCCCATGTCCACTTGTCACGTGTATCTTCGGTAACTGCAACATTCCCGATAACCTCCATCAGTTCCTGTAGCTCCCCAGCTGTACGACCGATTGGTCTTCTGACCCAATCCCACGAATAACTGAACCCCGAGTTGTTGACCCTCAATCTGTCACTTACCAAGCAATTTTTTGAATTCTCCAATCTGAATAATCTTTGAAATCTGTCCCGAAAGTTAAGTGGACCGGCCCACTGTTCAGCCCAAAATAATGTCGATGATCCATCCCCAATAGTTTTCACGAACGAGTTCTTGAAGGAAATATTCATGTCTTCGATGGAGTTACCTGCAAAAACAATATTGCGCCAAGTACTCGAAGTCGAGCGATGATAAGAATCATCACCGGACCCCAAGCCACCACACGCACCATGTATACTTCGAATTAATTTGACCCAAAGCGCATTGGTTTCGGTATTAAACCTCCACCACCATTTGCCCAACAAAGCAAGATTTTTATTTTTAAGTGACCCAAAGTTTAACCCCCCATTTTCATAGGAAGCAATAACAACATCCCATTTGACCCAAGATATTTTTAACCCGGCACCCGACCCACCCCAAAAGAAATTTCTCCTCACACTCTCGAGTAGTTTGAGCACACATGGCGGGGCACGAAATAGCGAGAAAAAGTACAACGGGAGACTATTAAGAACCGACTTAATAAGAACTACACGACCTCCAAATGACAACGTACGCCTTCTCCAATCCGAGAGCCTATCCTTAAATTTTTCAATGATAGGCGTCCAATCTTTCATTCTTTTCATATTTGAGCCTATCGGCAAACCAAGGTAAGTAAATGGAAAGGTTCCAACTTTGCATCCCATTCTACAAGCGACATGATTTACCTCATCCATATCCACACCAACCCCGTAAATACAGCTTTTTTGAAAGTTGACCTTTAACCCCGAAGCAAGTTCGAAGCATTTGAGTAGATTCCGGAGGTTATATGCATTTTCTCTACTCCACTTTCCCAAAAAAATCGTGTCGTCCGCGTATTGTAGATGCGAGATAAGAACCTTATCCACACCTATTTCCACCCCTTTGAACAAACCCTTATCAATTGCCGCTTTGGAAAGGATATTTAGTCCTTCCGCCGCGATTATGAAGAGGAAGGGAGATAACGGGTCCCCTTGCCTCACGCCCCTACTTAAGGAGAATTCTTTAGTAGGAGACCCGTTGACAAGGATAGAGATAGAAGCCGAGCTAAGGCAAGATAGGATCCATTTCCGCCACTTACAACCAAAACCCATACACCTCATTACATCGAGGAGAAAATTCCAATTAAGGCAATCGAATGCTTTCTCGAAATCGACTTTGAAAAGGATGCTTTTAAGTTTATTTGCTTTCAAGTAATCAATACTCTCATTAGCAATAAGGACCCCATCAAGAATGAACCGGTCCTTTAGAAATGCACTTTGCTCCGAGCCTATAAGACTCGGAATAATCTTTCTCAACCGATTAGATAAGATTTTCGCAATTATTTTGTAATAACTTCCAATCAAACTAATCGGACGATAATCACCGAGGCTAATAGGGTCTGGTTTTTTAGGAACCAAAGTAACAAAAGACGAGTTACATCCCCTTGAGAGTTCCGAATGTTCCCAGAACCAAGCAATCGCACTTAAAAGATCCGGTTTAATGACGTCCCAATATTTTTAAAAAAAACGCATGTTGAACCCATCCGGACCCGGGGATTTTGTACTCCCACAACTAAAAACCGCATCATGGATTTCTTTTTCATCAAAAGGGAGTTCGAGTGCATTTGCTTCCTAACTTGAGATTGAGGGGTAATTGAGATCTTCAAGGCTAGGTCTATCCACATTTGGCTCAGCAAAAAGGTTTTCGAAATGCTCAAAAATAGCCTGTTTCAGAACTTGCGGGTCTTCGTTCCAAATTCCATTTAAAGTTAAACCCCTGATGTTGTTGCAGTTATTTTTCCTTCGAATTACGTTGTGAAAAAACTTGGAGTTTTCGTCACCTTCAAGTGCCCAACGCACCCTAGCTTTTTGTTTAAGCATCCTTGTTTTTAACCCCTCCTTTTCCAGCCACCGCTTCCTCGAGTCCCGCCATAATCCAAGATCATTTTCATTCAGTACCCCCCTTTCAGCCTTTAATTCGAATTGTTCCGAAGTGATTCTCAGCGCCTCAATTTCAGCATCTAAATTTGAGAATCTGCTTTTGCTCCAACTACGTAGCATATTTTTGACCGACACCAGTTTGTTCCTGAAATTACAATCCAGTCGATTACTAACCTTTGATTGGCCACTCCACGCATCTCTAACCGTCTGATCAAAACCGTCTTCATCTAACCAAGCATCGAAAATCTTGAAAGGTTTCGGACCAAAATTTTTTTCCTCCACTTTGAGCAGTATCGGACAGTGATCAGAATGCTTCCTGTCAAGTGCAATAGCCGAGAGGTCCGGCCAAATGCTAACCAACTTATCACATACTAGAAACCGATCTAACTTGCTAAACTTTAGCCCGTCATCGCTAACTCGAGTAAAGATTCTTCCCCCAAGTGGTATTTCAATGAGCCGGTTCGACTCAATGAAATCGTTAAATACTTGAGCTCTAGCATTAACAAACTCACAATTTAGTCTTTCATGTGGATGTCTAACTTCATTAAAATCTCCACACAATAACCAAGCTTCATTCACATTATTCCCAATAAGACTCGATAAAGAATACCACATTCGGTTTTTATTAGCATCGTCTTGTGGCCCATAAACATTTAAAATATTTAACACATCACCCGAGTTCTTCCAAATCCCTCGAATCCCAATAGCATACTCAAGATTTAACGGGCTAATAGCATCAAATACGTTTGTATCCCAAATTAAGATTTGCCCACCTGACCTCCCAATCATCTCCTTTTGTACAAAATTGCAATCACACGAACCCCAAAGAGAGATGATCCAGTTATGGTCTACAAGATGAAGTTTAGTCTCTTGAAAAGCAAAAAAGTTTGGCTTCTCTTTAGAGATTAACCTCTTGACCCACCCAAATTTATCCTCTTTTCCCCCAATTTTAAAACTTCGAATGTTTAAAGAAATTGTCTTCATGGAAGAAAAAACAGAAACGAGAAGAAAGAAGAAGACATTACTAATTGAGGCCTTTAGCCTTCCATTTAAGGCCCAACCTAATTCCGTAATCTCTTAATGTGATCTCATCAGTAGAGTCGAAAGATGCCAACGAGTTGCTATGGGTCTGTAATTTTCCAGATCCAGAAACAATCAGGTTACCCTTTTTTGCTTCAGGAGATCGCTTCGGTTTGGAAGATAACGAATTAGGCCTTTGATTTTTAGCTGAGCATTGCAGATTCATCATCCTTGAAGAAGATTTCCACTTACCTAAACTTGACCAACTACACTCACGATTTTTTTGAGAGTTAGACTTGAGGATTTTTGAGTTGTTTTTGAGAACAGATAAATCATCCATAGGCCGTTTACTTTTGGCTTTAGTCTGTTTAACTCTATCAGGCCCACAAGGATATTGGGCCGTGCCACCTTCTAATCCCTCATCATCAGCAGACCCATGAAACCCATCACTACTATTCACAGGCCCAACATCAAAATCACTGAACCAGCATGAACATAGTCATTAATATCATCATCTACCATAATCTGAATACTAGACGCTTTCACGTGATTTTCAGTAACAAAAGCTTTAATCACCGTGTTACGGACTGTGACTTCAACACACTCATTTAATTGGTACCCATGTTTAGTGAGAATCAAAACATGACCAGAAATCATATTTTGGTTCCCATCAAGGATACTGCAGTTTTCAGTGTCAAGAACTTTTCCCCACAATCCCCCTATGTGCTTGAAAATCTCTTCATTCCAGCATGTGACCGGCACACCTCTTACTTCGATCCAAACCAGCCTCCCAGATGGAATATGGTTCGCACCCAACATATCAACCTTGCTGCACCATTTGTGGATAGCATGATCATCATTGTGAAGAACCCTTTCAGCTTCAACCGTAGAATAAAAGACCCATAGCACATCGAGGCCACCAATGTATTTTATGTCGCAATTCGTCAGCCCTTCAGCTCTACTAAGAATATGAATATTCTTGATAGTACCCCAGTCGTGAACAACCCCAGTAATAGAGCATTTTGTCAGGTTAGTGTTATAACCCGACCCCTTGAAAAAAGAGTGCTTGACTAGTTTCACGTTCATCTCAGCATGATGAGAGGATTTATTTGAAAGTTTTTCCCTCAGATCTTTCCTATTTAGTTTCTCTCTTAAATCTTCGTATTTGTTACCCAACACCTCATTGTAACTTCTGTTATCCCTAAGATTACCAGACCGCAGACCGTGAGTGCAATGATCCTTCAACACTCTGGAACCATCTTCGATTTGCCTTGGGACCCGAAACTCACCTTCATTTTTTCTTTTGAAAGCCTTGAAAACCTTTATCTGATTGCCATCAAAATTGATCTGTTCCAGTTTCTGTAGTTGCACATCTTCATCAGATACATTGCCGAACCTAGCAAAAGCAAATCTCTCACCATTTTTCAGTCTTTTACCCGCAAGATAGATGTCGCGAATATCACCAAAAGGTTTGAAAACTCTCCACAAATCCGGGACACCCCAATTCTCAGGAAAGTTGAAGAACATAAACGAAGTTAAATGGATTCCGAATAGTCTTGAAAGCCGATCTTGAAATCCCCCGTTGTAATCCTCCCGAGCAATTTTCGTGCCTGCCCAAATTTGTTGATTCTCTCTCCTCTCTCTCTCTCTCCTCTCTCTCTCTCTCACACACCCCATTCTTCCTTACAATCTTTTATTTATATTAACGATAATTTTAATGTAATGTCTAAAACTTAATTATTACTCCACTAATACACCAAAATAAATGGAAAGAATACAAAATTAACTTTTTTATGCTGCTAAATTTAAGAGAAATAAAATAGTAACATTTCTATTTTTTACTCAACAATTACAAATGGTTCATGGTATATAAAAGAATATCCATTCACCTCTTTTCAATGCCCTCTTCGTTCTAAGAGACTTAAAATTACTATGTATATCTGTTCTAAATAATTATATAACTATATTAAATTGTTTTTTAAAAAATTATTTCTAAGAGAGTTAACACAACAATTTTTTGGCACGAACACTGGATCGGGTCTGATAAACTTTGCAATTTGTTTCCTAGGTTATATAGGTTGGAACGAAACCAACCTGTATGTGTCAAGGACAGATTGCTAAGTGATCAGAATGTTGTATCTTATTCGTGGGACTGGTGCCGCAATCCCTCGGGCAGAACAGGATAGGAATTAGCTTTTCTGGTCAATCTGATTAATGGTTTCGACGTTAACTGTAACAGGAATGACTCTTGGCGATGGGCTTTTGACAACTCGGGCATGTTCTCGATTAAACGGCTTACAACAATTATCGACGAGCATATATTGGGGCATTTCAATTCGCAGCAATGTACTCTTCGAAATAAACTCGCACCAAAAAAAGGTGGATATTTTTATTTGGAGGGCGTTAAAGAAAAGATTACCGGTAAAAAAGCTTTCTACTAGATCGAAAGGAAAAAAGCTTGATTGGTTAACTTGGATTTCAAAACCAAGTGATTACCTTAACATTTAGTTAGGCAGCATTATTTTAGTGTTTCACATGTAATTAGGTTGCCTTTTTGCAACCATGTACAGATAGCATATGTAGCATTTCGTGTTCGTGTCATTGTGGTAGTCCATGGTTGTTGGACTATCGTTTCCTTGTATCATTCGAGTTATTTATTTATCAATTTATGAAATACCTTGCTTTTCAAAAATAAAAAAAAAAAAAAAAAAAAAAAATTTATTTGTCTAATGTGTATTATTGGTCGTCCTAAGTATTGTCATTATCAAATGATACCCTTACTTTTAAAACTAATATTACTCTTGATAATTCTGTTGGTACAATGTTTTAAAGCAATAGGTTTATCAAACTAACAATATTTACAACACTCACAATATATCGGGTTAGTGTTCATAAGTTCTATTAGTTATATTTATTTCCACAACAACTAACATATATTAGCATGTTAAGAATTTAATTCGATAAGTGATGTGAAATCGTAAGGTGGGAATTTATTATTTGAAATAAATGCAAAACCTAACATCATAATGGTACACACTTAGCTAGTACTATATGCCTCCGAATTAAAATAGTAAGATACTTAAAACCATTAAAAAAAAACCGGCACAATATAATACATTCATCTCTAAGTAACTACTCCCTAAGACCACAGATAATGGGGCGTTTGTGGCCCCTTATGCCGCATACATGTCACGAGAAACGCCCCACAAACGCATGTAATGGGGCGTTTGTAGTTGGGCGTTTGTCAAGCAAATGCGCCCCAAGAGAGAGAGAACGACCATGAGGTGTCAATTACTGATTGGTTAATGTTATTTCTCTCTCCACCTTTTTAATATTTTATCATTCAAATACCAATAAAATTTTACCACATCACCCACAAACGCCCCTACAAAAGCCCCCCATTACAACTCCTCCTCAAAATGTCATGGCCCAGTCACAGTTTTTCCTCAAAAAGTGCACCTCACCCACTCCACGTCACAATCACCAATATCTGTGGTCTAAAAAAACTCCGCATAACAATTTTACTCTAATACAAAATGCCTCCCTTTCTCTCTCAGACCTTCAAACTTACTTTCCCAAATTCCATACCTATCAATTACCATTCAAACCCCAAATCCAAACCCAACCAGAGTAATCCAACGTTGTTTCCTCCCAAATCCTCTTTATTTTTAGGTAACCTTTCAAGATTTACCGACCAAATCACAATCCAAAACCTACTCCAAAGATACTGTACCATTCAAGGAATCTCATGGAAGAGAAATCGTTCATACGCTTTTATCAAATTCCAGTCTACGGTTCAAGCCACTAACGCATTGAAATTTTGAATGGTAGTTCAGTTAACGGAAGATTTTTGTCAATTGGTTATGCAAAAAAGGAGTTAAATGTTAATGCTCTCCCTAAATTTGAACCAAGCTTTCAAAATCTATACACAAATTCATCTATTCATCCCATATCTCTACCCCAAAATACAGAGATTTGAAACAGGTTACACTTTTCTGCCCTACTTATTGACAAATCCCCAATTACAGCTTTTAAATTGTTCATTTGGCTAAAAAGTCGCTTTATTGCGATTGAATCTATATCGGCTTGGGGATTATTTGGAGTTATTGTCCAGTGTAAAGACTTATAGAGCTTTAAACGTATGACGAGTGGTCCTACTCTTAACGAGTTGGAATTCCTGGAGGTAATACCCATGGTTAAACGCAAAAACATTTACTCTAGATTTGCCAAAGTGGCAATTTCTGGCATTCCCTTTGAGTATTGTGGGCCGAATGGCAATATTGTGGTTGCAAAATCCTTTGGAAGAGTGATGCATCTCAACCATACTTCTTACAATCTCAAAAGAGCAGATGTAGCATTTGCTTTAATTGAAGTATTTAGTCCAGGTCCAATTAACAACATGATTACGGCCAAGATAAATAACGCGAAAGAATGCAATATATGGGTTGAAGAAATTTCATACCATCAAGAAGTTGAATTAGTTGATGACGAATTAATCGCTGAATACAATGACGTGCTACAACAATCAATGAACGCATCAGAAAATCTAAATTCATCCTCTCATGAACAAAACTCTGATCAAGGTCGCAATGGTACTTTGCCGGAAAAGGTACCGGAGGAGGGTGAGGTGATTGAAATCGGTTCAAATTCAAAATTTGAAACTCCCAAAAGAGAAAAGGTTACCGTTGAAATTCACAACTCGTTGGATAAAGTAACTAGAGCAGTTCGGTCTCAAAAAAATCTCAACCATAGTTCATTGGGTGTTGCTGACGCAATCAAACAAAGCCTGTTCAAACCTTGTGATAGGGATGGGTCAAAGGACAATATGAACTCCAAAAGTCAGAAGCTTTCGGTTGCTAACTTGAACATGCCCCAAAAGCAACCTTTTAACTTTACAGGAAATGACTATCCTACCCTTCAAGTTATTTCTCCTAAAAATCCTATCTCTCCTGTTAATCTTTCAAATTCATCTCCAAAAATTCCTTCCTGCAAAGAAGGTTCCTTTACTTCTAAACTTCTTGAGAAATCTGTCCCTAATCCAACTACCGAAAATCAATGTTTTGGTAGTGATTGTAGTAAGTCTTGTGAGGAAATCAAGGCTAAATGTTTTCATTCCCCTTGCAAAAAAAGAGATCTTTCTTCAACCTAAAGTCGCTTCAAAAAAGAATTCAAAAGAGAAAGGGTCCATATGGGTGGATGATATTCCAAATATTTCGGACATCTTTGACACGATAACTGAAATAAACCATGTTGTAGGTCAAAATTCTACTTGTAAAAGCAATGTAAAAGGAGCACAACAATTCGGGTCTAAAAAACTCACTCACAGAGAAGAGTTACATAATTTTGGTATTTTCATGGAGAATATGCCCGACGATTACACTCCCATTAAAGAAGCGAAACCATGAGGCTAGCCTCATGGAATACCCGTGGCCTAGGTGCCAAATCAAAGGTACCAAATCAAAAGGTCATTTAGCGGGAGCTTTAGTCAATCGTTTTCATATTCAATTTCTAGCAATTCAAGAAACCATGGTTAAGAGGGTGCCTCAACCAGTGCTCAATGCAATTTGGAAACATCATGTTTTCGATTATGTTCATGTAGAATCAAGTGGAAGGTCGGGTGGATTGTTATCTATTTGGAGATCTGATGTGTTCTCTTTGGTCAAGTCTTGGAAGAAGAGATATTGGATTGCAACTATACTACGGTATCTCCCTTCCAACCTCACTGTTCTTTTAATTAATGTGTATGCCCCCAATTGTAAAAATAGGAAAAAATTGGTGTGGTCACAACTAAGAGATATTGCTATCTCTTGGGTGGGTCCTCTTTGTTTGATTGGCGACTTTAATGCTGTATGCCACCCGGATGAGAGACTTCGTGAAATCATCGATTTAAATAATATAGCAGTATTTAATGATTTTATTCTTAGTGCCTCTTTGTTTGATCAATCACTTGTGAACGACGAGTTTACTTGGGAAGGCCCAAATGGCAAATTTTCTCGAATTGACAGAATGCTTGTTAATGCCGAATGGGCTGCTCTCTGGCCCGATGCAATTCTCCAAGCGGGTAACACAGATAAACCGGATCACAAACCATTAATTTGGGGGAATAAATTAACTTACTGGGGACCGAGGCCTTTCAGATTCAATAATATATGGTTTTCTAATCGCAATTTCCTCACATTTTGTGAAACAAAGTGGGCATCTTACCAATTTCACGGATGGGCTGCATTCATCATCAATAAAAAGCTTCGACTTTTGAAAGCTGATATCAAAGAATGGTGCATATCTCATAAGAGTGATGACGAAATCAACCTCCAGGTGTGTTCGAATGATATTAATTTTCTTAAAAATTGCTTCAAGTCGAGAGATCTCTCTGATGGAGAGATGGCATCCCTAGCCAGTTTAAAAATCTTGAAAAAAGAGTTAACGGTTAAATTTGATTCAAAACGAAGGTTGCAATCTCGTTACCTTTGGTTGAAGTCGGGAGATAAAAATTCTGGTTTTTTCATATTGTTTCATGAATTAAGCAACAATCTCCTCTTATCTCTGGTTTAAAAGTCGATGGTTCCTGGTGTGAAGAACCGAGTGTTGTTAAAGACTTTGCAATAGATTTTTTTGAGAAGTTGTTTGCACAGCCTGCTGCTGTACCTTCTGATTTCAATTGGGCTGCCTTAAAATTGGCCCAGGTCCAGGCCCATCTTCACGAATCTCTTGAAGCCCATTTTACCTCTGATGAAGTGCTGAATGTGATTAATAATTTTGAAGGGAATAAAACTCCAGGTCCCAATGGTTTTTCGTTACAATTTTTTAAGAAAGGTTGGTTATTTCTTGAAGATACAATTATGGAAATGCTTGAACAATTTCATTCCAATCCGACGTTTCCTAAAGGTTTCAACTCTTCTTTTACTGTTCTCATTCCAAAATTCAACTCGGCTATGTCTATTGATCACCTTCGCCCTATTAGTCTTATAAATGCCCCGTACAAGATAATCGCAAAATCTCTTGCTAATAGACTCAAAAAGGCAATCCCTTCCATTATAAGCGAATCTTAAAATGGGTTTGTTCCCTCTCGCTTGTTAATGGATGGAGTAATGGTGGTTAGTGAAGTTATTCATAGTGCCAAAAAAAAGAAGCACCCTATTCTTTTATTGAAAATCGACTTTTCTAAAGCCTATGATTGTGTATCCCATGAGTTCTTGCTTGATGTTTTACACAATATGGGATTTGGGGTTAAGTTCATCTCATGGGTAAAAACTTGCATCTCCAACATAAATTTTTCAATTCTCTTAAACGGTTCACCTTCTATAGAGGGGGTTATGAAGCGGGGGTTACGCCAAGGCGATCCGTTATCGTCTTTCCTTTTCATCATTGTGGCCGAAGTGCTTAGCAAGCTTCTTTCTAATGATCTTGAGAGTTGTAACGACCCTGGATTTTTCAACGTTTAATTAATAATATTTATTATTAATGCTCGTGTTTAATGAATGTATTTTATTACATTTACTTGTTACCGTACATGACTTTGCATGTCCCGACTTGTCTTTGTAACACACGTACTTTTCACAAATAATATTTTGGATATTATTTACATTCATGATTAATTTTTATTAATCATTTTTAATTAACTAAGGTTACTAGTTAATTACTTGGGCTTCATTGGATTAATTGTTACATACTTGAACTTGGGCTCTTATTCTTTGATATGGACTTGGAAGCCCACCCTACTTTCTTAATGGACTAGTTAGCCCAACATTAAGCTAATGAATTATTAAGAGTAAGATCAAGGATTAATTAATCATGAGGAATCTAGTTACCTACACATTTACACCATTTTCCCATACCCTTTAGCTTTAATACCATTCCAAGCATTCACCATCTCCCCATGTTAGAAAGTTGGAGTTTGACCTTGCCCCATTTGGCCTCTTTGGCCGTGAACTTCAATGGGGAGGAGGGAGATCTTTTTCATTTTTTTTTTGACTACTTATTTACTAGTATCCTCTCACATTTACACACACATACTTGCACACTTTCATTTTCTCTCATTTTTCTCTCTAACTTGTAAGTAACAAGGCTTCTTTTCTCTTCTTTTTCTTGTCTAAAAACTGAAATATATAGATACAATATCATCATCATTTGTTTGTTTTGATACTTGTTCTTTGTTGTTGTTTAATTACTAGTTATTTGTTGTTGTTAAAGATCAAGTTTTCTAACTTGTATCTTCATGAAATCTTGTTACTTCCATCTTTATTTGATGAAGTCAAGAACAAGAAATCTAAACTTTCTAGTTTATGGTTCTACACTTAAATGTTTTCAAGATTTAAAGTTCATAAGTTTCATATTCATACTTGTGTTCATGTTTGTAGACTTAAATCCTAAGATTCAAACTTTGATTTGAATCTTCCTAAGTATGAAACAAAACATGAACATAATACTTGTACTTTAGTTTATTTCTTTCTTTTGTAAGTACTTTAAAGTTTGTGATGTTGTTATTTTGGTCAAGTGTTACTAGTTAATCTTGATCTCATTTTTCTTGAACCAAAGTTAACTTTGTAAGTTCAAGAACATGGAAGTATAACTTTTTAGTTATAACTTCATATACTTGTGTTGGATCTAAGTTTCTATAGCTTATGGTCTTCTAATTTTGTTGTAAATAAGAGCTTACAAGCTTACATACATTTTTCAAGTTGAAAATCTAAGTTTCATAACTTATGGTTTCATTAAAGTGTAGATCCAAGTTTTGTAACTTAGGATCTAACTTAAGAACACTAGATCTAGACTTTTTACTCTAGGATCTTTAAGATCTAGCTAAGTTCTAAGTTCTAAGTTCTACAACTTAAGATCTTTATTATTTAGTTTACTTTCAAGTTTGTAGCTTAATATTACTTTTGTAACTCATGTATGTGTCGGATCTAAGATCTTGATGTAACTTTGGTTCATCAAACTACATACAACTCTTAAGTGAGTTGTGCTACATATCTTAGACTTACACAAGTGTTATGATGATCAAACCTTAGTTAAAATGATGCAAACCCATCAACGAGTTGTACACTTGAAGCTATACGCATCAAGGATGAGAACCGTGATGAGCATCAAGCACCAAGAACCCACCGGAACACCTTTAGCTACTGTGTCTGGAACTTATCAGACTACCTGGGCTACTTTAAAGTTGATTTTCAGTTATTTCAGTTCGAGTAGATGATTTTTCATTTAGACCTCGTCTTAATACGAGTTACGGATTAGGATCAATGGCCTCCCGAAAGTCACTACACCCTATTAACGTTGTGCTGAAATTTCTGACCTACTCGCACTTAAACCGTCACCACGGTCAAACGAAGATGAGTTTGGTTCTAGAAATTGGTTAGAACCTAGGGGACTCATATACTGAGCCATGGCCACTGGTCTCACCTCATTTCAGTTTGTATAGAGGCCGTGGCGACTGAACGAAGTCAGCCTTTGTTTCAAACCCAAGTCTTGACTTAAAACTTACTTTACACTTTTTGTTTAATGATGAATGATGATGATACTTAAGACCTAATTTACATAAATTTAAACTTTGGGAACGATTTACTGACTTAGTAACTTTTGACTTAGGTTGAGGACCCTTCCGGACAAACATACTTGCTTACTTTTCCCGTGTCAACTTTACTACTACTTTACCACTGTGAGTTATAGCATCCCTTTTTACTTTAACTATTTTGGGAACTGAAAATACATGCGCATTTTACGTTTTACATACTAGGCACGAGTACTTAAACTTTATATATGTGTGGGTTATACAACGGCATAAACTTTCCCCTTAGCTCGGTAACGTTTAGTCATTGGTCTTTGAACCGGTGAACACGAATCTTAGATATGGATCCATAGGATTTGACATCCCCACTCAGGCTAGTAGCGCTAGCATTTAACGGGTGTTTAATACTTCGTAAACATACGCACTCGCCAAGTGTACTTTTAGGGGGTGATAAACGTTAAGTTAGTTACCAAGTGCTCACGGTTATACATATACTTTTCATACTGTTTTGAAACGCTGTTGAAGCACTGAAATCTCGTGGCCTACCTTACATTACTGTTATACTTAAACTATATCTCACCAACCTTTGTGTTGACGTTTTTAAGCATGTTTTTCTCAGGTGCTTAAGTTTGCTTGCTTCCGCTGTCGTACTAGTCATGCTTTGTAGACTTCCGCTGCCTTTGATAGAGATGTCACCGCATGAAACATTTTATCTTGCATTCAAACGTTATTACTTTTGAACAATATATTTGTAACGACCTATGGGTCACGTACTATTATTTTGCTTGCTATTCGTAGAAGCATACTTTCGGATGTTAAACATTTGACGTTGGTTAAAACGTTACCTTTTATCATGAATGCAAACTTGTTTTGAAATAGCATATAGTGTTTGACCTTGTAATGATCCTGTTGTTGATGATTCATACACGATGGTTTTGTACGGGGCATCACATTTGGTATCAGAGCATTGGTTGTAGGGAATTAGGTTGCATTAGTGAGTCAAGACCCGACCGAGTAGGATTCACTAATAGGACTAATCTACAACTTGCTAGTTTACTTGTTTCTGCGAAACTTGCTGAATGCTGCTGCTTACTTTTACTGCTATATGCCGTATACTGTCACTTAATTTCACTACTGCATGCTACTATCTGCTTTCGATTGCATGATACTTATCGTTATTGCCATGCTACTTACTGCTATGCATGATCTAGACTGTCATAGTTACTTTGCCTAATACGTGCTTGCTTTATGACTTACTGACATGGAAAAAGTTATTTTTCCTTGTTCAGATGTCGGATATTCCACCTGTCATCATTTTAGACAGCGACACAGACTCATCAGCCACCTCACCTGCCATCGTTGCCGATTCTCAGAACCCGTCGTCGACACCCTCTAGTGACTCAGGCGCTTCGTCCTTCGGATCTAGTAGCCATGCACCCGGCCCAGTGATTACCTCAGACGGAGCCGAGGACCCACCGGAGATTCCAGCTCCACTTGTCCCAGGGCCCTCGGAGCTACAGCCCCATTCCGGTAGTGCTGTGATTCCCGCGGAACTTGGGGAAGGTCCAGTCCGTAATGAGCATAACCATTGGTGCCGACGCCTTCCTGATGGACGTTTAGTGCCGATCCCGCCTTTTAGATACTGACTGATGATGGCCGCCCGAGGAGAGCCACCCATGCAGCCACCCCCAGATGATTCCGACGACTCACCATCCGACGACTCATCCTCTGATGACTCCAGTGACGAGGATTCCGATGAGGATCCCGAGGAAGCACCCGTGCAGCCACCCTCTACCTCACCGAAGAAGCGGTATCGTTTCGATGGTACTGTGATTCCTGGGGTTAACGGAGGGAGATCGTCCGTTAACGCACATGGATTGAGGACTAGAGTTACCGCCCGTAAGCGGCTTGTGCCGTATCCTGCTGATCCCTTCATCCGTAAGCCTTACCGCTATGCAGCATCTACTTCTGGTACCGGACCATCCGCACCACCAGCTCCACCAGCACCACATGCACCATTAACACCGCCTGCTCCATCAGCCTCTCCCTCTGTCGAGGAACTGACGAGGGAGGTGGATATCCTCCGTGCTCGGGTAACTGAGCTCGAGGACCAGATGTCCCACGTGATGGACATCCTTTACCCACTTTCACCATAGGGATTTTGTATTAGATTTCTTTATGTAATCTCGTTTGTAATTTCATGTATTACTGATGTACTGTACGAACATATGCGGATGTGTGCAACTTATTATTAATGAATGGAACTTTATGTTGTTTAATTTTTGCACAGTGTTCTATTTACGTTACTGTATGATGACTTTGTGGTATCTGAATCTATTTGCGTTACTTAATTAGAATGTGTTGTGTTGATTCCATGCTGGTTACCTAATACTGTATTATTACTATTTGAATACTGGATTTTGACTTGAGTCAAAATTTTTGTTTAGAACATCAATGGCCAACGGAAGATCAACACCCACCGCAGCCTAAATCAAGGAAATGATCAATGAACAAGTCACCGCAGCTTTAGCGGAAATGAACCCTCAAGCTCCACCACCACCGGTTATCCAGCCCATTCGTAATGGGTGCACATACAAAGAGTTTCAAAGCTGCAAGCCTCACAACTTTAGTGGAATTGAGGGGCCGGTTGGTCTCACTAGGTGGTTTGAGAAATTAGAATCTATGTTCCGAGTTAGTAACTGCTCAGAGGTGAACAAAACCAAGTATGCTTCATGTATGCTGTCAGACAGCGCACTAACTTGGTGGAACACTCTGGCTCAAGCAAAGGGTATTGATGAGGCGTATGCCACTCCATGGGAAGAGTTTAAGGGGGCCATGATTGAGGAATATTGCCCTAGGATAGAGATCCAGAAAATGGAGATTGAGTTTATGCAGTTGAAGGTTGTGGGAAATGATCTCGATGGTTACAACCGCAGGTATCTGGAATTAGCCCTGATGTGTCCTACCATGGTTACCCCGAAGTTTAAGCGTATGGAAAGGTATTTGTGGGGACTTCCTAAGTCCATTAAGGGAAATGTCACCTCCTCTAAGCCACCAAACGTCCCGGAAGCAATGCGCATGGCGCACACCTTAATGAACCAAATTATCAGCGATGAACCGGAGAAGACAAAATCCGAAGCGGGTAGTAGTGATAAGCGTAAGTGGGACAATAACAAGGGGAGAGCCTATGATCAAACCCCCACTAAGAGGCACAACAACGGTGGGAATCCTAACCCGAACACCAACTCGAACCCCAACTACAAGGGTAGTCTGCCACAGTGCAAGAGGTGCTACAAGCACCATACCGGGTACTGTAATGTTGTCTATGAAAAATACAAAAAGACCGGGCATATTGGCAGAGACTGTAAGATCACCACCATGACTGGGAAGCCGAACCCCAATGGACCGAGAAAGTTTTATGAATGCGAACAAACGGGCCACTTCAGAAATGAGTGTCCCAACAAGCGAAAGGACGGCGGACCACCGCGTGGCAGAGCTTTCAATGTAAATGCAAGGGATGCTCGTGAAAACCCCGACTTGGTCACAGGTATATTCACTATCAACAATCTATTAGCTTCTGTCTTATTTGATAATGGTGCCGATAGGAGTTATGTATGTAGACACTTTTGCGATAAGATAAATTGGTCGTTAGTTCCTTTAAAGGAGAGTATGCTTGTAGAGGTAGCCAATGGAAAACTTGAAAAAGTTGACCAAATTAGCTGAGGAGCTATTATCAACATAGCTGGTGTGGATTTCGAGATTGACTTGATACCCATTAAGTTAGGAAGCTTTGATGTTATTGTTGGTATGGACTGGTTGACCAAGATAAGGGCCGACATTCCTTGTGGAGATAAAGCTCTTCGTATACCACACGGAGACAGTGAGCCACGGATTATTTACAGAGAGAGATGTAGCTCGAAACTGAATCTCATTAGTTGCATGAAAGCGCAAAAGATCATGAAGAAAGGACGTCTTGCTATTCTAGCACATGTGAAAACATTAGAAATCGAAGTGAAGAGCGTGGGCGATGTACGTATTGTGAACGAGTTTTCCGATGTCCTTCAAGAAGATTGTCTGGATTACCACCACCGAGAGTAGTAGAGTTTCAGATCGATTTAGTGCCAGGAGCTGCACCTGTAGCTCGCGCACCTTATTGACTCGCACCTTCCGAAATGTAAGAGTTGCAGAGTCAATTACAAGAACTACTAGACCGCGGAATTATCCAACCAAGTTTCTCGCCTTGGGGCGCACCTGTTTTGTTTGTGAAGAAGAAGGATGGATCCTTCCGTATGTGTATCAACTACCGTGAACCCAACAAATTGACGATCAAGAATCGGTATCCTCTTCTCCGAATTGACGATCTTTTCAATCAGCTACAAGGATCAAGCGTTTACTCTAAGATCGATTTGCGATCCGGTTATCACCAGTTGAGGGTGAAAGAGAGCGATGTGATGAAGACTGCATTCAGGACTCGTTATGGTCATTATGAGTTTCTCGTGTTGCCATTCGGTTTAACCAACGCACCTGCCGTGTTCATGGACCTCATGAATCATGTCTGCAAGCCATACTTGGATAAGTTCGTTATCATCTTCATAGATGATATCCTCATCTACTCTAAAAGCGAAGAAGAACATGAGCAACATCTTCGTCTAGTGCTTGAACTCTTGAGACAAGAGTAACTTTATGCAAAATTCTCCAAGTGTGAATTTTGGTTGAAGGAAGTCCAATTTCTGGGTCACGTTGTAAGTGATCCAGGTATCAAAGTTGATCCCGCAAAGATTGAAGCTATCAGCAAGTGGGAGACCCCCACTACTCCGACTCATATCCGCCAATTTTTAGGCCTCGCCGGTTAATACCGAAGATTTATTGAAGGTTTCTCTCTGATTGCGAGTCCTTTGACCGCGTTGACTCACAAAGGGAAGTTCTTCATTTGGGAACCCGAACAAGAATCTGCATTTCAAACCTTGATGAAGAAGTTAACCACCGCACCGATCTTATCACTTCCTGAAGGCAGTGACGATTTCGTCATTTATTGCGATGCTTCGAAAAGTGGTTTTGGTTGTGTACTGATGCAACGCACAAAGGTTATCGCTTATGCCTCTCGTCAACTGAAGATTCATGAGCGAAACTACACTACGCATGATCTCGAGCTTGGAGCAGTTGTCTTTGCATTAAAGCTGCGGAGACACTATCTTTATGGAACTAAGAGCACCATTTTCACCGATTATAAAAGCCTCCAACACATCTTCGATCAGAAGCAAATGAATATGAGACAGCGTCGATGGATCGAGACGCTAAACGAATATGATTGTGAACATCGTTATCACCCTGGCAAGGTCAATGTTGTAGCTGACGCGTTGAGCCGAAAGGAGAGGATGGCACCTCTTCGTGTTCGGGCACTGAACATCACCATTCATTCGAACCTCAATAGCCAGATCCGAGCAGCCCAAGATGAGGCTCTCAAGGAGGAGAATATATCTCATAAATACTTGAATATTCTCGTCTCACAATTCGAGGTTAAGAATACTGGACTCCGATGCTATGCCGGAAGGATTTGGGTACCTCGTTATGGAGATCTAAGGAACCTTATACTAGATGAAGCCCACAAGTCGAGATATTCGATTCACCCAGGAGCCAGTAAAATGTACCACGATCTTAAGGAACAGTATTGGTGGCCTAATCTTAAGAAGAACGTGGCAACTTATGTTGGAAAGTGTTTGACTTGTTCGAAAGTTAAGGCCGAACATCAGAGGCCTTCGGGGTTACTTCAGCAACCGGAAATCCCGTAATGGAAGTGGGAAAGGATAACAATGGATTTCATTACGAAGTTACCAAAGACGGTAGGCGGATACGTTACCATCTGGGTTATTGTTGACCGACTTACTAAATCTGCACACTTCTTAGCCATGAAGGAAACGGATACGATGGAGAGACTTGCTCAACTATACATCAAAGAGGTTGTGTCTCGTCATGGTGTGCCTTTATCAATCATCTCAGATCGCGATCCCCGTTTTGCTTCCAGATTTTGGTGTTCTTTGCAAGAAGCCTTGGGAACTCGTCTCGACATGAGTACCGCGTATCATCCATAGACCGACGGGCAAAGCGAGCGCACGATTCAGACTTTAGAAGACATGTTGCGTGCATGTGTCATTGATTTTGGAAAGGCCTGGGAAAGGCATTTGCTGCTAGCCGAATTCTCTTACAACAACAGTTATCATTCGAGTATTAATTCCGCACCTTTTGAAGCGTTGTATGGCCGCAAGTGCCGATCTCCTATTTGTTGGGCCGAAGTAGGCGAAACGCAAATCACCGGACCTGAGATAGTCCATGAAACAACTAAGAAGATTGTCCAAATTCAAGCGAAACTTAATACGGCCCGTGATCGTCAAAAGAGTTATGCCGACCTTAAACGTAAGGACTTCAAATTCAACGTGGGTGACCGTGTAATGTTGAAGGTCGTGCCTTGGAAATGTGTGATCCGTTTTGGAAAACGCGTAAAGTTAAACCCGCGATACATTGGTCCTTTTGAAATCTTGGAGCGTGTTGGACCCGTTGCTTACCGTTTAGATCTTCCAACTCAATTGAGCTCAGTTCATCCTACCTTTCATGTATCAAATTTGAAGAAGTGACATGCTGAACCGGAACATGTCATACCATTGGAGGAACTTACGATTGATGACAAACTCCACTTCGTGGAAGAGCCTGTTGAAATTATGGACCGTGAGGTCAAAACTTTGAAACACAACAAGATTTCGATCATCCGAGTACGATGGAATGCCAAACGAGGACCTGAGTTTACCTGGGAGTGAGAGGATCAAATGATGCAGAAGTATCCTCACCTTTTCCCAACTCCTCCATCTACCTCAGCTTATAATTTTGGGATGAAATTTTCTTTAACAGGTGGGTAATGTAACGACCCTGGATTTTCCAACGTTTAATTAATAATATTTATTATTAATGCTCGTGTTTAATGAATGTATTTTATTACATTTACTTGTTACCGTACATGACTTTGCATGTCCCGACTTGTCTTTGTGACACACGTACTTTTCACGAATAATATTTCGGATATTATTTACATTTATGATAAATTTTTATTAATCATTTTTAATTAACTAAGGTTACTAGTTAATTACTTGGGGTTCATTGGATTAATTGTTACATACTTGAACTTGGGCTCTTATTATTAGATATGGACTTGGAAGCCCACCCTACTTTCTTAATGGACTAGTTAGCTCAACATTAAGCTAATGAATTATTAAGATTAAGATCAAGGATTAATTAATCATGAGGAATCTAGTTACTTACACATTTACACCATTTTCCCATAACCTTTAGCTTTATTACCATTCCAAGCATTCACCATCTCCCATGTTAGAAAGTTGGAGTTTGACCTTGCCCCATTTGGCCTCTTTGGCCGTGAACTTCAATGGGGAGGAGGGAGATCTTTTTCATTTTTTTTACTACTTATTTACTAGTATCCTCTCATATTTACACACACATACTTGCACACTTTCATTTTCTCTAATTTTTCTCTCTAACTTGTAAGTAACAAGGCTTCTTTTCTCTTCTTTTTCTTGTCTAAAAACCGAAATATATACATACAATATCATCATCATTTGTTTGTTTTGATACTTATTCTTTGTTGTTGTTTAATTACTAGTTATTTGTTGTTGTTAAAGATCAAGTTTTCTAACTTGTATCTTCATGAAATCTTGTTACTTCCATCTTTATTTAATGAAGTCAAGAACAAGGAATCTAAACTTTCTAGTTTATGGTTCTACACTTAAATTTTTTCAAGATTTAAAGTTCATAAGTTTCATATTCATACTTGTGTTTATGTTTGTAGACTTAAATCCTAAGATTCAAACTTTGATTTGAATCTTCCTAAGTATGAAACAAAACATGAACATAATACTTGTACTTTATTTTATTTCTTTCTTTTGTAAGTACTTTAAAGTTCGTGATGTTGTTATTTTGGTCAAGTGTTACTAGTTAATCTTGATCTCATTTTTCTTGAACCAAAGTTAACTTTGTAAGTTCAAGAACATGGAAGTATAACTTTTTAGTTATAACTTCATATACTTGTGTTGGATCTAAGTTTCTATAGCTTATGGTCTTCTAATTTTGTTGTAAATAAGAGCTTACAAGCTTACATACATTTTTCAAGTTGAAAATCTAAGTTTCATAACTTATGGTTTCATTAAAGTGTAGATCCAAGTTTTGTAACTTAGGATCTAACTTAAGAACACTAGATCTAGACTTTCTACTCTAAGATCTTTAAGATCTAGCTAAGATCTAAGTTCTTCAAATTAAAATCTTGATTATTTAGTTTACTTTCAAGTTTGTAGCTTAATATTACTTTTGTAACTCATGTATGTGTCGGATCTAAGATCTTGATGTAACTTGGTTCATCAAACTACATACAACTCTTAAGTGAGTTGTGCTACATATCTTAGACTTACACAAGTGTTATTATGGTCAAACCTTGGTTAAAATGATTCAAACCCATCAACGAGTTGTACACTTGAAGCTATACGCATCAAGGATGAGAACCGTGATGAGCATCAAGCACCAAGAACCCACCGGAACACATTTAGCTACTGTTTATGGAACTGATCAGACTACCTGGGCTACTGTAAAGTTGATTTTCAGTTAGTTCGGTTCGAGTATATGATTTTCCGTTTAGACCTCGTCTTAATCCGAGTTACGGTTTAGGATCTATGGCCTCCCGAAAGTCACTACACCCTATTAACGTTGTGCTGAAATTTCTGACCTACTCGCACTTAAACTGTCACCACGGTCAAACGAAGACGATTTTGGTTCTGGAAATTGGTCAGTACCTAGGGGACTCATATACTGAGCCATGGCCACTGGTCTCACCTCATTTCAGTTTGTATAGAGGCCGTGGCGACTGAACGAATTCAGCATTTGTTTCAAACCCTAGTCTTGACTTAAAACTTACTTTACACTTTTTGTTTAATGATGAATGATGATGATACTTAAGACCTAATTTACATACATTTAAACCTTTGGGAACGATTTACTAACTTAGTAACTTTTGACTTAGGTTGAGGACCCTTCCGGACAAACATACTTGCTTACTTTTCCCGTGTCAACTTTACTACTACTTTACCACTGTGAGTTATAGCATCTCTTTTTACTTTAACTATTTTGGGAACTGAGAATACATGCGCATTTTACATTTTACATACTAGGCACGAGTACTTAAACTTTATATATGTGTGGGTTATACAACGGCATAAACTTTCCCCTTAGCTCGGTAACGTTTAGTCATTGGTCTTTGAACCGGTGAACGCGAATCTTAGATATGGATTCATAGATTTTGACATCCCCACTCGGGCTAGTAGCGCTAGCATTTAACAGGTGTTTAATACTTCGTAAACATACGCACTCGCCAAGTGTACTTTTAGGGGGTGATAAACGTTAAGTTAGTTACCAAGTGCCCACGGTTATACATATACTTTTCATACTGTTTTGAAACACTGTTGAAGCACTGAAATCTCGTGGCCTACCTTACATTACTGTTATACTTAAACTATAGCTCACCAACCTTTGTGTTGACGTTTTTAAGCATATTTTTCTCAGGTGCTTAAGGTTTGCTTGCTTCCGCTATCGTACTAGTCATGCTTTGTAGACTTCCGCTGCCTTTGATAGAGATGTCACCGCATGAAACATTTTTTCTTGCATTCAAACGTTATTACTTTTGAACAATATATTTGTAACGACCTATGGGTCACGTACTATTATTTTGCTTACTATTTGTAGAAGCATACTTTCGGATGTTAAACATTTGACGTTGGTTAAAACGTCACCTTTTATCATGAATGCAAACTTGTTTTGAAACAGCATATAGTATTTGACCTTGTAATGATCCTGTTATTGATGATTCGTACACGATGGTTTTGTACGGGGCATCACAAGAGTGGTCTTTTGGAGGTTTGTAAAATCGATCGTAACTTAAAAATCAATCATTCTTAATTTGCCGATGATACTATAATCTTCGCTCAACCAAATCTTAGAGAACTTAATAGAATTAAGAATGTGTTGCCTCTATTCTATCAAATCTCCGGCCTCCAAATGAATGCTATCAAAATGACGATGTATGGCAATCATGTTTCTAGAGATGATATGAAAATTTTCTCGGATGTTTTTCAATTGCAAAGTAGGCTCCTTCCCTTTGGAATATCTTAGGATTCCAATCGGCTTAAATAGAGGAAGAAAGGAGATGTGGACCCCGATTATAGATAAGTTCAAACGAAAGTTAGCCGGGTGGAAAGGTCGGTGTCTTTCTTTCGATGGAAGATTGGTCATGGTTAACGCGGTTATTTCTAATCTCCCTCTTCACTTTATGTCAATTTACAAAGCTCCGGTTTCTGTTATAAAGCAGCTTGAAAGGTATAGAAGAAATTTTCTTTGGGGCGATGATTGCCTTAAAAAGAAGACTTGCTTGGTAAAATGGGCATCGGTGTGCTTGCCTAAAGAGTTGGGTGGTCTAGGTGTTACCCCTTTACGCCTAAAAAACCTTGCAATGCTAGCTAAATGGTGGGCGCGTTTGAATGATAACAAACAAGGCCTTTGGAAATCTATCATTGTCACCTCTTTCGGTCCGTCTTTTAGAGGTAAAATTATGAATAATGTCTCTTCTTTAAAGACTTCTATGTTATCTCCAATATGGAAAGATTTGGTGAACCTGCACAAAAATGACTCCGCATTTGATATTGTTGGTCCCAATAATTGGAAGTAGAAGTTAGGCAATGGAAAGAGTATTCTTTTTTGGTTCGATCCTTGGGCCGACGGGCGTATTTTAAAAGATGAATTCCCATCTTTATTCGCCTCATGTTCGCTAAAATCGTTCTCTGTCAATCAATTTCGGTCCCCTGCTTGCTCGGCCTTTCCTCAAATTGGGTGGGAGTTTCATCTTGCTCACCCTCTGTCCATTTATGACTCTTTTTTAGCCAACGAATTAGCTGACTTTCTGGCTCAGTTTCGTCTTAATGAAGCTGTGGAAGATATGGTTTTATGGACTGCAGGCCCTCTCGAAACATACTCTGTAGCGGATGGAGTCCGTATTCTTGTGCAATGGGCTAATGTTTCTCCAATGGTTTGGCCCAAAGTTGTGTGGGGTAATTTCGTTCCCTCTAAGGTAATGATTTTTCATTGGCTTGCCATCAAAGGAAGTATCCCCGTTAAAGCGATTTTAGCTCATAGGCACATCTTACCCCCAACCAATCTACCTTATGTGTTTGGTGTAGACGCGAAATTGAATCTATTAATCACTTGTTACTTCATTGTAAGTGGACTTCTTGCATTTGGACGGACCTTTTTCGTTGGTGGAACATTCGATGGGTTATCCCGAGATCAATTCTCGACTTCTCTTTCGATTGGTTTTATGGTATGGGAATCAAAGCTTCCAAGTTTTGGAAGTTGATCGGGCCCACTACTATTTGGGCAATTTGGGTCGCAAGAAACGATATTATCTTTAATAGTAAATTCACATGTCGATTAAGGCTCGTTCACAATATCAAACTCAAGACTTTTCTTTGGGCGACTAATCTTAAACTTGTTCATGGTTTGCAAGCTTATGTTTGGGATCAAAATCCCTCTTTTCTTTTGTAATTGGATGTTGTAAGTTTTATTTCCAATGGCCTGTTATATGGTCTTTGTTCTTGTAATTGTTTGATTTCATCATTTTGATGAAGTCCTATTAATATACAGTTTCTTTGTTCGCCAAAAAAAAAAAAGTAAGTACTCCCTATTTAATTATTACATAATTATTATGCCTCCAAATAAAAATAGTAAGATACTTAAAACCATTAAATTAATTGGTCCTAAGTAGTTTACCGCTAAATTATATCTCTTTTTTTGTGCCCCTTTGAGTGTGATTAAAAAAATTAGAGAGTATTAGAAGCAACTTTTTTGGGAGGGTCAGGTGAAAATTCTAAATTAATTTGGGTAAAATGGGAAGATTCTCTTTTATCATATGATAAGGGAGGTCTTAATATCGGGTCCCTTTGGAAAAAAATCTTGCATTATTGGCTAAATGGTTTTGGTGGGCCAAAACTGAATACAATTCTCTTTAGGTTTCGGTGATTAAAATATCCATGGCACTAATGGACTACTCCCTCCTTCGGGCTCATGTAACCCGCAAGGTAAGAGTAGTCTTAGGTTAAACATTTTACGTGCAGGTCATGCTATCAATTCATTGGGTCTGAATTTCGCAAATTTATTCACAAAAGTCATTGGTGACGGGGCAAGCACAAGATTTTTGGAGGATCCTTGGTTGCTCGATACTCTCCTAAAATAACAATTCAAACGGCTGCATTATATGGAAACTGTGCAGGAGGTCTTAGTTCGTGACAGATTCGGGTGGTTCGAAAACTCTTGTATTACAACGTGGAGTTGGAACAGAGGGTTAACGGGGGATGCTCAAACAGAACTAGACAACCTAATTTTGCTTCTGAATTCGTATATTAAACAGGATATGGCCATGGATTCGTGGGCTTGAAAGTTGGCTTCAGATTAGATTTTTACTACAAAGAAATTATCAAAATTTATCGATGATAAGACAATAGGTGTTGATACCGAATACAAGATTAGACTATCAAGAACAACTTGGTTCCAACTAAAGTGGAGCTCTTCATATGGAGGGTGTTAAAATGAAGGATCGCGGTCCGTACCGAAATTAACAAAAGAGGTATTGATTTAGATTCTGTTAGATGCCCCTCCATGTGATGATGATGTTAAAACACTTGAACATTCGATGATTTTTTGTCGATTCGCGATGGATATTTGGGAAAGAATATACAAATGGTGGGTTTGAGTTTGGTTACGAATCTAAGCATTCATGATGCTTTTTGTGGTAAATGTAATCGGCCTTTATCTTACGTGGGTTCGAAGGTTTGACAAGCTTTGGAATGGTCGTGCGCATATATTTGATTTGAAGAAACCGTAATCAAAAGGTCTTTGGTAATTTGTGTTGGAACATTCGACGGCTTTCATGGAAATACAATTAAAATCATATGAATAGATTTCTGATCGTATCAAAAATTGGAAGCTCGACTGGTTATTGTGGTTGTCGGATCGATCGTCATGTTTGGTTTAAATAGTGTAAGTAACTAGAGGGGGTGAATAGTTACTTAGTCGATTTTTCAAAATTTTCTTTGCTTTTTGTTGAACTTGAACTAGATATAGTGTGATTTGAAATGTTTGTTCTCTAATAATGCTAACAATAAAAATATATGATAAATTGTAATCAAAAGATAAGGTAAGAGAGAACAACACAACGATTTATAGTGGTTCGGGAAGATGTTAACTAATCTTCCTTAATCCACTCCTCAATTCTACGAATTGAGATTTTTCTTCACTATGATACTCCAAACTCGGTGGAGTGTCCGGATACAACACTAGTACTTCGATAAGCCACACCTTGTGAACTCTTACGTCCCTTTGAATGCAGTGACCCGTCCTAATCCATCCGGACGAAGTCCATATCGATTATAAACGATTCACAATAGTTGATTACATCGCGAGGTACTTGACCTCTATATGATACATTTTACAAACATTGCATTCGTTTTTAAAAGACAAACTTGCTTTACATCGAAAGTTGACGGCATGCATACCATTTCATAATATATCCAACCATAATTGACTTAATAATAATCTTGATAAACTCAACGACTCGAATGCAACGTCTTTTGAAATATGTCATGAATGACTCCAAGTAATATCTCTAAAATGAGCAAATGCACAGCGGAAGATTTCTTTAATACCTGAGAATAAACATGCTTTCAAGTGTCAACCAAAAGGTTGGTGAGTTCATAGGTTTATCATAAAACAATAAAATTCATCATTTTGATAGACCACAAGATTTAAATGCTGCATGGTACAAATGGGCCCGAATCCTATACCCACCGGTAATGTACATGCGATATCTTTTAAATACAGTACACCTTTCTCGTGTACGAAATCATCTTTCATAAATCTTAGTAATCGTACACATATCTCATGCACAAAAATAACATACACATAACTTGTGTATAAAATCATTCTCTCGATACATAACATTCACTTTTCATTTCTTTCATAGCTTGGCTTGGTAACCGACCTTAACATATAATGCGCATAATGATATCCCCAAAACAGAACATCTCGTCTGTTTAATAATCATATAAACTTCGAAGTACTAAACACCATGCCCACTAGCCCTTCCGTCTAGTGAACATTCTGGTGGGGGTGTTAAAACCGGTAGCTACCTTTAGGATTCGCGTCAATTAGGTGTGTACTTATTCTCAAAATTAGTGATGTTCTCTAATTCTTAGGTTACCAAGTAATAATAATCAGGAGAAAAATATTCATATCAATTGTGGCAATTATCACGTCCACATAATTTAATGGTGGAAATTATCACGTCCACATAATTCATTCGAGGAATGTTTTGCTTGTGTCTATCTCGTCAAACATTTATAAAAGCATTTCATGTATTCGCAGTTCAGAATGTATTTCAAAAGCATTTAATAAATCAGTTGTAAAAGTAGCTCATGTATTCTCAGTCACAAAAATGTAAAGAGTAAAAGGGAATCAAATGAACTCACCATACTGTATCTTGTAGTAAAAATACATATGACGGCATTGAACAAGTACAGGGTTGGCCTCAGATTCACGAACCTATTATTCAATCATGTATATTAATACATGTAATGGTAATTGAACAAATATATATATTATTAGTGATTTTATTTGTCATTTTATATCATGTGTTTTATTAATAACTTAATTAGATATATTTATCATTATATAGATAATTAACATTTATTACAAAAGTATTAATATGGTTAGGTTTTATGTCACAAATATATTTTTATATAGAAAATCTACATTTGATATATTAATAGTATTAATAGTAATAATGATAAAAAATAATACTAATTATGATAAAAATTATGGTAATTCTAATAATAATAATAATAATAATAATGATAATTTTAATATTAATGATAAAGATAGTACTAATAATAATACTGTTTGTAATGTTAATACTATTAACGTTTAATGATAATACTAATAATTATGATTTAATTTTGTTAATAATAATAAATAATCTAGCAATAATAACAATAATGATAATAATGATAATAATAATAATAATAATAATAATAATAATAATAATAATAATAATAATAATAATAATAATAATAAAAATAATAATAATAATAATAATAATAAAAATAATAATAATAATAATAATAATAATAATAATAATAATAATAATAATAATAATAGTAATAGTAGTACTACCTCAAAGGAGTAGCCTTTAAAAATAATGCCCAAGTCCGGGTTTGAACCCGCGACGTCCCACGAACACGATAACACTTCTTTAACCAATTGAGCTATCCAGTTTTTCTGAATTAAATCAGAAATATTTATATATAACCCGAAATTTGCTGTTTCCCCTCTACTTCACCAATAAAACTCATTTTAACATTTTCATCATAGTGATTCGGTTATTATCATAATACATCATTACCATTAACATCACCTTATACACCCATGATCCTCATCATCATAATCCTATGATCAAGTCTACCATCATAACCATCACTATCATTATGAATCAACGCAATCATCACCATTTATACTCGTGTATAGTTCTATAAATATAATAACGATTGAAGTCCTATCAAAAATCCAACATCTAAGATAATCCAATAGATTATACTTGGCCTATATCGAAAATAGAAGTTTGGCCGCCCAACAAAAATGAAACCCATTAAAGCCTAGTCCCTAATCCATATAACTTAAAAGGTTTACAGAATCATTACCATAATCTAATACCATCGTTGTTTTAATAGCAATCGAAACAGAAAACTCAAGTATAGCTGTCCATATATGTGATGACCCGGAAATTTCCGACCAAATTTAAGCTTTAATCTTTATATGTTTCCGACACGATAAGCAAAGTTTATAATATTGAATCACGAAATGTTTGAACTATTTCAATATATGCATTTAACCTCGACCACTTCCAAAAATTCACGAAGAAATAGTTATAGATATATATATATATATATATATATATATATATATATATATATATATATATATATATATATATATATATATATATATATATGAATATTATTTATTAACATATAATAATATTAAATCTATTAGTTTAAAAATATGTAATGAGAACTTAACCTATATATATATATAAATATATATATATATATATATATATATATATATATATATATATATATATATATATATATATATATATATATATATATATATATATATATATATATATATAAACAATATATTGAAAATATATATAATTGGTTTTGAATTCATGTAGTAAACGATTGTATCGCTCGATGGTTATTTAAACAAGATAAGATATAATAGTTATATTAATTTCAATAAGGTAAATATTAATATTAATATTAATATTAATATCAGTATCAATAACACTATTAAAAATATAATACATAATATGTAATCTAATACAGGTAATTTGTTACAATACTATTATCATTTTTATTATTAATATAATTAAAAGTCATTATTATTATTTTTACTACTAACAATTATCATTTATATCATTATTAGTGTCATTGTTATTAGTAAAATTATAATTGTAATTAATATAATTATCACAATTATTATCATTAATTTGATTACTAAAATTATCATTTTATTTAAAGTTATTATTTTCATCATTCTTATTAGTATAATCATGATATTAATATCATTATTATTATTATTATTATTATTATTATTATTATTGGTTTTATTATTATTATTATTATTATTAAAATTAATATTAAGTATTTATGTTTGTATTATTAGTATGTCCTTTCATATATTTAATAAGTTGATATAAATATAGTAGCTATACATATATACAAATACAGATATATTATATGGATAAATACAGCTATATACTTATTAAATACATATACAGATTTATGTATAAATACATACACCGTATATACACTTATATAAACACAGAAAATTCTTGATTAGTTGTATATCACTTTCAAACTGTTGTAAATTGATTCTCAATATCTAAATTCGTACGAATCAAATGTACCAACAAAAGAATGAATCCAAATATCGTTAGCCATCTTTTTCCAAGTTTATTTTTATATATTTTTTTTTCTCTGTCCTTGGACTTGAAATTCATTCGATCACATGTTGTATTTACAAGCAAAATATTTAGAGATATTGATAAAAAGTCAGTCGCTTCTTTCACCATCAATTCACAAGGAGTTCAAGTTAATCTATTCATTTGCTCTTCTCATCGACCACCAACACCTTTCTTACCATTATCGTGAACAACCTTCCATGCAACTATCTTCATCACCCACAAACACCATATGTAATTATCATCGCCATTCCTTTACTACTACTATACTATTTCTGTTTAACCGTAGCAAGCCATCGCCTCTCACCACCACAACCGCCATAAATTTTTCTGTTATTGCTATGGTTACTGCAGCTGCTGCTACCTGTATATTTCTTTTCTGATTCTCCGTTGTAAACCACCACTGTAAAACCCCATCACCGAACCCATTTAGCTTCGATGCAACTGCTACTTGTCGCTTGTTTCTATTTTAATCACCATACCACCGAACCTTTATAAAACCTCACGTTCGGCTGTGTGAATGTTTAAATAAGGCTAAAGATGGTGGGAGACTTGATAATGATAATTCACTTGAATTTGCCTTTCTGTTTGTTCGGTTCCTGTGGTGGGCCGAGGCACACACCCATCAAATGGAACTGGTTTTTCATGTTCAAATAAAGCTAGTGACAAAGGCAAGTGGGAAAGAGCTGTAAAGTAGCATTTTTCTTTTAGTCTTCACCAAATTCTAAAATTACGGACGTATCATTTTTTTTTCCTATTCGATTTACTTGCTGGGTCTCGGTTTCTGATATGGTAAACGCTAATGATGATGAATTAGTTTGCTTTCTGTTCGACGAGATGATGATGATTTATTTATATGGATGATGATGACGATTTAAAGATAAAATGCCAAGACAATACCTTATTGTCGGCTGCTTATTTTTTTTCGTGTTTTAAAAATAAAAGAGAAACATAAACGAAATCTATTAAGTTCCTAATTGACTGCTATTAAGTGGGCTTAGAAGAAGTTTATGTGTGTTGGGCCGAGAATGAGTATGTGATTGATTTAAATGAAGAAAGAGGCACATAAATATACGGATTATAAATATTTAGTTCCATTTAGTATCAGAAAAATGGATTTGGTGGAGTGGTTATGGGTGTTTGTGTAAACTGGAGGTCGCGGGTTCGATCCCGGTTCGAGGCGTTTTCTTTTTAGAAAGAGCTTTTGAGGTAGCTTCCATTTTTAAAATTATTATTATTATTATTATTATTATTATTATTATTATTATTATTATTATTATTATTATTATTATTATTGTTGTTGTTGTTGTTGTTGTTATCATCATTATAATTAAATGTTATTATGAGTGTTAAGTTAAAGATTAAGATTTGAAGATAAGACTAATTTATGAATTAAAAATAATTAACTTTAAATATGGTATAATGATAAATATGATTACGATTATGAATATTATAAGTATGATTAAGATTACATTAAGATTGTAAATACATATAATATTATTAATAAGAATGTTATTAGTATTATCATTATTATTATTATTATTATTATTATTATTATTATTATTATTATTATTATTATTATTATTATTATTATTATTATTATTATTATTATTATCATTATTATTATTATTATTATTATTATTATTATTATTATTATTATTATTATTATTATTATTGTTATGGTTAATAATTAATTTTAAGTAAAATGTTAAGGTTAGGTTTAAAAATAAAATTTAGGATTAAGTTTATGATTCAAAATAGGTTAATGATATGATTATGATTATTAAGAAAAAGTATGATTTAGTTATGACAAATACTTATTATTATTTTTGAAAATTATTAATATTATTATTATTAAAGATATTATTATTATTATTATTAGTAAATCAATAATTTTAAAAAAAACTATCATTCTAACAAATAAATATTTTGAACATTAAATATGTTTATTATATAAGTATACTAATATTACATAAAATTATGTTTTAACAATATTATAACGTTAATTAAATTATTTATCAAATAGGTATTATAACATATTATAAGTATTAATAATATATATATAAGAATATTAATCTTAATACATAACAAAATAAATATAAGTTGTTCGATTACAATTATGTGTGTTAATATATATATATATGAATGATATAGGTTCGTGAATCCGAGGCCAACCCTATACTTGTTCAATGTCGTCATATGTATTTTTACTACAAAATACATTAGGTGAGTTTCATTTGCCTTTTTACCCTTTATATTTTTGGGCTGAGAATACATGTGCTGCTTTTATAACTGTTTTACGAAATAGACACGAGTAAATGAAACTACATTCTATGGTTGGATTATTAAACTGAATATGCCCCTTTTTAGTCTGGTAATCTAAGAATTAGGGAACAGACACCCTAATTGACGCGAATTCTAAAGATAGATCTATCGAGCCCAACAAGCCCCATCCAAAGTACCGGATGCTTTAGTACTTCGAAATTTATATCATGTCCGAAGGAGGATCTCGGAATGATGGGGATATTCTTATATGTATATTGTGAATGTCGGTTACCAGGTGTTCAATCCATATGAATGATATTTTTGTCTCTATGCATGGGCCGTATGTTTATGAGAAATGGAAATATGAAACCTTGTGGTCTATTAAAATGATGGAAATGATTATTTATGTTAAACTAATGAACTCACCAACCTTTTGGTTGACACTTTAAAGCATGTTTATTCTCAGGTATGAAAGAAATCTTCCGCTGTGAATTTGCTCATTTTAAAGATATTACTTGGAGTCAGTCATGGCATATTTCAAAAGACGTTGCATTCGAGTCGTTGAGTTCATCAAGATTATTATTAAGTCAATTATAGTTAGATATATTATGAAATGGTATGCATGCCGTCAATTTTCGGTGTAATGAAAGATTGTCTTTTCAAAAACGAATGCAATGATTGTAAAATGTATCATATAGAGGTCAAGTACCTCGCGATGTAATCAACTGTTGCGAATCGTTTATAATCGATATGGACTTCGTCCGGATGGATTAGGACGGGTCTTCACAATTGGTATCAGAGTGGTGGTCTTAGCGAACCAAGCCTGCATTAGTGTGTCTAACTGATAAGTCGTTAGGATGCATTAGTGAGTCTGGACTTCGACCGTGTCTGCATGTCAAAAGTTTTGCTTATCATTTCATGTCAAAAATTACCTGCTTATCATTCTTAGGAAATCACTTGCTTATCATTCTTAATCTAGACATATCTTACTGCCTAGATTGTATGAATAGTGTATAGAAAAAATTCATATATGAGCGTATCTGCTACTTCATATCTTAGCGTATCTGCTACTTCATATCTTAGCGTATCTGCTACTTCATACCTTAGCGTATCTGTTACTGTAGACTTTGCCTAACAGTTTCCGTAAATTCCTCCGTAACTTATGGAATTTTAGTATTATATATGTATATGTAAATTATGTATTGCAGGGTACTAATCTACATCCTATAATCTATTTCTTATAGAAAATCCTTCATCTGATTATACGAGATTAATCCCTCAACCAGTTCGAGTCCCTCAGATTTCGATAGCTATTCCGATAGTTATTCCGACATGGATATTCACCTAAGCTCCTAAAGCGGTGTCACCAGCATGAATGAATCAATCAGCCATCCTCAATTCATGTGATGCATTCGTAGTCGACTTAATCAATGGATACGCGAAGAAGGCGATCCCTTCCACCAACCGAATTCACCTCTCGACAATGAACCTGAAGCGTTTACTGGCGAACCTGTTCGAGTCACCATTTTCTCTCTCATTTTCAGAGTATCTCATCATGATCATATACTATCTCAGATTCTCAACCTTATTCATCCGCTCGTTCTGACCGACAATCATCCCGGAATAATAGAAGAAGTTAGTGAACTTCGCGCTCGAGTAATCAATTTGGAGAATATGGTGTAAAATCTACCAGCTTCAACAACATCATCCGCACCAACAGTACCATCAATAACAACACCAGTACCATCAACAATCCATGCCTCAACATCTCATTCTGTATCTCGAGTATAATCATCGTTCTACGTATCGTTCTACATCATTTATCTTCGTTCGACATGGCGATTATGTAATCTCTAATGTTTCAGAGATTCTATATTCTTGTTCTAAACGGTAAATCAAATGAGTTTAATATCATATTGACTCATTAAATCCATGGTTACATCTGAAGAAAATATATATGTATATATATTTTTTCATAAAGACTGTAATTAAAAATTCTTTCGTACAAACTGTTAATGGTGAAAATATTTTAACGGGTAGGTAATACCCGAGGAATATTTAAATTTCACATTAATAAGTTACACTGTATATTCTTCGAATCTGATTCAACAGTCATTCACTATCCTACTTACATCCACCAGTATCCGTATCCGTTCACCGCAGAATAACCATTTTCATTCAATTTTAAATTTGGATTTTGACCTATCAGAATCCAACAAAGTGGCATAATGAAGAAAACATTGGATAAAATAAAATTTGTTGGAAACAGACTAATTAACTATGAGAAATTTTGCTAAGAATCCACGCTAAAAAAAAAAAAAATCCTAGTTAACTGTTCCTAGCTAACTGTTAATTCCGTATTACAATTTATTTATCGCAATTTTAATTCTCGCAATTTACATTCTCGCAATTTACATTCTCGCAATTTTATTTATCGTCATTTAATTTTTGTTATTTATTTTACGCACTTTAAATATCGGGACACGTATACAAGGTTTGGACATATCATATCGACGCATATATATATATATATATATATATATATATATATATATATATATATATATATATATATATATATATATATATATATATATATATTATTTGGAATAACCATAGACACTCTATATGCAGTAATGATCGAGTTCTCTATACAGGGTTGAGGTTGATTCTTAAATAATATATATACTTTGAGTTGTGATCGAGTCTGAGACATGTACACGGGTCACGATACGTATTAATTAATTCGAATATTATATATTAAATCATATATGAATTATTGGACTGTCAACTGTGGACTATCGACTGTGGACTAATAACATTGGACAATTAAAATGAATTAAAATATTGAATATAACATATGAAATTAAACATTCCTTCAAGTTTGCCACTTGATTTCATCTTAAACCCCATTTCTATCTTGACGATTCCAATCTGCGTTCAAACATTTCACGATTCTTGAAAACACCTCACTCGAGAGGATAAACCAACCGTACTTCATCTACAGAAGAAAAGATTTACGCATATAGTTATGCACCTGAAAATTTCTCGGAACCTGTATAAATGTTAACACGTATCTGTGCTAGCTCCTTTGGCATTGTTATTTCCGAAAATAACACCGCAATTTCTTTTCAAATTAGCCAATTTTGTGACAACTCCAGCAAATCAACTTCAAGTTTTTTCATTCGAATAAACCCTATTATAAAGATTACCCCTTCATCATCATTACCAGGGAACCGTTTATATTCCATCACATTAGCATTAAACTTACCAGCAACTTCATTACTCATTGACTTAAGTCTCTCCGAAGAATCATTATATTTGTTCATTAAAACCCTATCATATACTTATCCGCACCTTATAACGAGAATTGTCATACCAATTACCGAGAATTAGCAATCAGTATTTCAAATCTCTCAGCGTTTCTACATCAACAGTTATATGTATACATATAACATCTACCTCATATAATTATGAACTTTCATTCTGAAATTCTGAAATGCACTCTAACATATAACATTTACCTCATAGAATTATGAACTTTCATTCTGAAATTCTGAAAAGCACTCTAGCTTACGAATCAGATCTTTGAGTTATGAAAAATGAATCGAGCAGACATGAAGGAGACCAAGGACAAATACAAGGACCAAACCCTGTACTTAAAGAATCCTGATGATTCTGTTTCTGATGAAATCTTTAGCGAGTACCTTACTACTTAACCGCTCTAAATCATAGTGAATGAATTTCTTCATCACAATTTGATTCTGAAATTCTAAGAAATCATCGTATCTTTTATTATAAATATCCTCAATATTTCTGAAGATATCTTCATAAATATTCTCGTCCGATATTAACTATCTCTCCACGCTATCTGTGTTTTCTCATAAAAGGAAACTGTTTTAGTTTCTGTATTCTATAAATCTTTGAATTTAAATTATGAATGTTTTTGAAGTAGTGGTGGGAACTGATGCATGAGTTAGTATAATATAATGACACTTGATCAACGTGATTATATTACAGTAATTCATGTTGAGTTTCTAATGGAACGTGATGATTCACAGAACATACCGTCATCATGTGCCATTTACACGACTCTTACATTCTACCAAATCTCTAAACATATCAAGAACATATATTCTTGATAGTTCTATCTTTTCCGGATATTCTGGTAATTTGACAACTCAAGATCATGCCATTACGATTTTCTTCTTAGAACATTGTTAATGTTCATTCCGAAATTCATATCTGCGAATTCTGGACCATTACAAGCAGTGCTTAATCACAAGAAGAGGAAACGAAAGAATGAAAACTCCAAACTAGAAATTGGAGTATAAATCACAGCAAATAGAAGATGTGAGATATGGAAATAAGGAAACAAAGGGGGTGGATTTATAGTGAAAAATTCGACAGAGAAATCGAAACAGATTATTGCATATAATCAAAGGAGATCCTGATTTTCTTAATCGTCGAAGAACCAAATCTTATTACGAAGATTTTCATTAAATTCCATGAATTCCGGAAATCAACCATATCTACGTCAAAGGATATGACGAAACATTATTTTCTCATTTCACTCTTTTGTGATAGCTTCACTTATACTCTTCGTGTAATCGAATTGTTTTATCTATAATACTCCATGATGATAAAACTCTATTCATCAACTCATATTCGTCATGAAAACATTTTTATAGTTAGCCATGACGACCTCGATCAAATTTTGGGACGAAATTTCTTTAACGGGTAGGTACTGTGATGACCCGGAAATTTCCGACCAAATTTAAACTTTAATCTTTATATGTTTCTGACACGATAAGCAAAGTTTATAATATTGAATCACGAAATGTTTGAACTATTTCAATATATGCATTTAACCTCTACCACTTCCAACGATTCACGAACAAATAGTTATATATATATATATATATATATATGAATATTATTTATTAACATATAATAATATTAAATCTATTAGTTTAAAAATTTGTAATGAGAACTTAACCTATATATATATATAAACACTATATTGAAAATATATATAATTGGTTTCGAATTCATGTAGTAAACGATTGTATCGCTCGATGGTTATTTAAACAAGATAAGAAATAATAGTTATATTAATTTCATTAATGTAAATATTAATATTAATATTAATATTAATATCAGTATCAATAACACTATTAAAAATATAATACATAATATGTAATATAATACAGGTAATTTATTACAATACTATTATCATTTTTATTATTAATATAATTAAAAGTCATTATTATTATTTTTACTACTAACAATTATCATTTATATCATTATTAGTGTCATTGTTATTAGTAAAATTATAATTGTAATTAATATAATTATCAAAAGTATTATCATTAATTTGATTACTAAAATTATCATTTTATTTAAAGTTATTATTTTCATCATTCTTATTAGTATAATCATGATATTAATATCATTATTATTTCTATTATTATTATTATTGGTTTTATTATTATTATTATTATTAAAATTAATATTAAGTATTTATGTTTGTATTATTAGTATGTCCTTTCATATATTTAATAAGTTGATATAAATATAGTAGTTATACATATATACAAATATAGATATATTATATGGATAAATACAGCTATATACTTATTAAATACATATACAGATTTATATATAAATACATACACCGTATATACACTTATATAAACACAGAAAATTCTTGATTAGTTGTATATCACTTTCAAACTGTTGTAAATTGATTCTCAATATCTAAATTAGTACGAATCAAATGTACCAACAAAAGAATGAATCCAAATATCGTTAGCCATCTTTTTCCAAATTTATTTTTTTATATTTTTTTCTCTGTCCTTGGACTTGAAATTCATTCGATCACATGTTGTATTTACAAGCAAAATATTTAGAGATATTGATAAAAAGTCAGTCGCTTCTTTCACCATCAATTCACAAGGAGTTCAAGTTAATCTATTCATTTGCTCTTCTCATCGACTACCAACACCTTTCTTACCATTATCGTGAACAAACTTCCATGCAACGATCTTCATCACCCACAAACACCATATGTAATTATCATCGCCATTCCTTTACTACTACTATACTATTTCTGTTTAACCGTAGCAAGCCATCGCCTCTCACCACCACAACCGCCATAAATTTTTCTGTTATTGCTACGGTTACTGTAGCTGCTGCTACGTATATCTTTCTTTTCTGATTCTCCGTTGTAAACCACCACTGTAAAACCCCATCACCGAACCCATTTAGCTTCGATGCAACTGCTACTTGTCGCTTGTTTCTGTTTTAATCACCATACCACCGAACCTTTATAAAACCTCACGTTCGGCTGTGTGAATGTTTAAATAAGGCTAAAGATGGTGGGAGACTTGATAATGATAATTCACTTGAAGTTGCCTTTCTGTTTGTTCGGTTCCTGTGGTGGGCCGAGGCACACACTCATCAAATGGAATTGGTTTTTCATGTTCAAATAAAGCTAGTGACAAAGGCAAGTGGGAAAGAGCTGTAAAGTAGCATTTTTCTTTTAGTCTTCACCAAATTCTAAAATTACGGACGTATCATTTATTTTTATTTTTTTCTATTCGATTTACTTGCTGGGTCTCGGTTTCTGATATGGTAAACACTAACGATGATGAATCAGTTTGCTTTCTGTTCGATGAGATGATGATGATTTATTTATAAGGATGATGATGACGATTGAAAGATAAAATGCCAAGACAATACCTTATTGTCGGCTGCTTATTTTTTTCGTGTTTTAAAAATAAAAGAGAAACATAAACGAAATCTATTAAGTTCCTAATGGACTGCTATTAAGTGGGCTTAGAAGAAGTTTATGTGTGTTGGGCCGAGAATGAGTATGTGATCGATTTAAATGAAGAAAGAGGCACAGAAATATACGGATTATAAATATTTAGTTCCATTTAGTATCAGAAAAATGGATTTGGTGGAGTGGTTCTAGGTGTTTGTGTAAACTGGAGGTCGCGGGTTCGATCTCGGTTCGGGGCGTTTTCTTTTTAGAAAGAGCTTTTGAGGTAGCTTCCATTTTTAAAATTATTATTATTATTATTATTATTATTATTATTATTATTATTATTATTATTATTATTATTATTATTATTGTTGTTGTTGTTGTTGTTGTTGTTGTTGTTGTTGTTGTTGTTGTTGTTGTTATCATCATTATAATTAAATGTTATTATGAGTGTTAAGTTAAAGATTAAGATTTGAAGATAAGACTAATTTATGATTTAAAAATAATTAAGTTTAATATGGTATAATGATAAATATGATTACGATTATGAATATTATAAGTATGATTAAGATTACATTAAGATTATAAATACATATAATATTATTAATAAGAATGTTATTAGTATTATTATTATTATTATTATTATTATTATTATTATTATTATTATTATTATTATTATTATTATCATCATTATGATTATTATTATTATTATTATTATTATTATTATTATTATTATTATTATTATTATTATTATTATTATTATTATTATTATTATTATTATTATTATTATTATTATTATGATTAATAATTAATTTTAATTAAAATGTTAAGGTTAGGTTTAAAAATAAAATTTAGGATTAAGTTTATGATTCAAAATAGGTTAATGATATGATTATGATTATTAAGAAAAAATATGATTTAGTTATGACAAATACTTATTATTATTTTTGAAAATTATTAATATTATTATTATTAAAGATATTATTATTATTATTATTATTAGTAAATCAATAATTTAAAAAAAAACTATCATTCTAACAAATAAATATTTTGAACATTAAATATATTTATTATATAAGTATACTAATATTACATAAAATTATGTTTTAACAATATTATAACATTAATTAAATTATTTATCAAATAGGTATTATAACATATTATAAGTATTAATAATATATATATATAAGAATATTAATCTTATTACATAACAAAATAAATATAAGTTGTTCAATTACAATTATGTGTGTTAATATATATATGAATGATATAGGTTCGTGAATTCGAGGCCAACCCTATACTTGTTCAATGTCGTCATATGTATTTTTACTACAAAATACATTAGATGAGTTTCATTTGCCTTTTTACCCTTTATATTTTTGGGCTGAGAATACATGCGCTGCTTTTATAACTGTTTTACGAAATAGACACGAGTAAATGAAACTACATTCTATGGTTGGATTATTAAACTGAATATGCCCCTTTTTAGTCTGGTAATCTAAGAATTAGGGAACAGACACCCTAATTGACGTGAATTCTAAAGATAGATCTATCGGGCCCAACAAGCCCCATCCAAAGTACCGGATGCTTTAGTACTTCGAAATTTATATCATGTCCGAAGGAGGATCCCGGAATGATGGGGATATTCTTATATGTATATTGTGAATGTCGGTTACCAGGTGTTCAATCCATATGAATGATATTTTTGTCTCTATGCATGGGACGTATGTTTATGAGAAATGGAAATATGAAACCTTGTGGTCTATTAAAATGATGGAAATGATTATTTATGTTAAACTAATTAACTCACCAACCTTTTGGTTAACACTTTAAAGCATGTTTATTCTCAGGTATGAAAGAAATCTTCCGCTGTGCATTTGCTCATTTTAAAGATATTACTTGGAGTCAGTCATGGCATATTTCAAAATACGTTACATTCGAGTTGTTGAGTTCATCAAGATTATTATTAAGTCAATTATAGTTAGATATATTATGAAATGGTATGCATGCCGTCAATTTTCGGTGTAATGAAAGATTGTCTTTTCAAAAACGAATGCAATGTTTGTAAAATGTATCATATAGAGGTCAAGTACCTCGCGATGTAATCAACTGTTGTAAATCGTTTATAATCGATATGGACTTCATCCGGATGGATTAGGACGGGTCTTCACAATATAACCCAATGTCCTTACGGTCCACTTAGATAATTTAATTAGTCTATGATTAAAAAAAATGCTTCGGTCACCAGCAAAATCTCGATACAGAAGTTGACAACCCAAACATGTTTTAATATAGTTTGAATGATGGATCAAAGTTAGTGGATCTCGCCTGATAATGGAATTCACACGCACCCTTCATACATCAACATCATGCACAAAGTTACTTTATTAAAAAATGGAACGCCTCTTACCCAATTATGTCGGCCATGAGCTTAAACTTTGTCCCACTTGCAATTTGGTACTACTAAACAAAACGAATCCTATGACCCTACAATGAATGCTGTATCCAATCTCTAATACCTAACTCCTTTTATCATGCATCATCATTTAACAACCCAAAGAAAAAATATATAACGCGTGATGTATAGGTGACCCACTTTGGGTCGACCACTTTAACCTTTGTATTTGAAATGTGATATTTTGGGTGGACTTTACATTTGTTAAGTGCTCGTCAGTCCTACAGCAGGATTTTTTATTTGGTTTAAATGGATGAGAATTACGATCCAAATTAGATAATCATTATCATTGGTAAATAAATATCATGGAATAAAGCAACCTTACATTATCTTTAAAATCATGGTTTTATTTGTTTATGGTTTTGAAGAAATAAAAGCAAAAGGTATGCAGTAGGCACGTGAGGATTGCATTGTGTGTTTGAGTTCTTCAAGTTGGTGGAAGGTTTTGCATAGTGGTTCTTCATTGATGCAGCGAGCAGGAGACAAGTCGAAGAAGAAACTGCAATTTAGCAGTAGTAGGTGTAGTAATACACGAGGGCTTTGATGGTGGCGAAAAGTGATGTTATGGTGGTGAGTTTCGATGGTACGTGGTGGTGTGAAGGTGATGGATGTGGTTGTAAGTTAAAAGTGATGGTTCATGGGGTAGTTCATGATCAAATTTTTTAGAGAGAGAGAGGATGGTTTTGGTTCTTTCTTCTTTTCTGATTTTCTTTTCGAATTGCAAAAGGAAATAGCCTTATGTAATGTTAGTAATCGTATAATTGAAGCTTAGAAAAGTTGATATGATTGATTTGTTTGCATTGTGAATAGATTTGGACGTGTAACAAGAATCAGACAGGAAGGACAAGAAATTTCAACCAGGAAGAAAAAGGAAAGAAGAAAAATTTAACAGATAGTGAAGGCTAACACTTTTCGTACAAGTTTTCTATTTCTTTATTTCCATTTGCATTAGATTAGCAAAGGGTAAAATGGTGTTGTTGATTGATTGCTATAGCAACTAATTGATTGGGGTTGTTTTCTAGTAATATAGTGGTTGACAGCATATCTTGAGCAGGAGGAAGAACAGAGATTGAAGGAAAGAAAATATAGAGTTGATTTGGATGTGCAACTGCTTTTGTAATCTGTCTGTTGGATCTTTTTATTGAGTTGCAGAGTTCTTGTTTGGTATTGATAATTGTGACCAACGATTAACCATTTGTAGACAGGAAGTACATGCATTAAATATCAGATGAATAAAAATACTACAAACAGATAGCTAAGTTCAATAAATTTTTGTATGTATTATGAGCTGATATCGACCTCTAACAAAATCACAGACAGGGGAAATATTTTGATAGTGATGTTAAACATAATACGTGATATACATATATATACATCTGTAATTATATATCCGTTTATCTATCTGTATAAATATATTTGTTATATCAAATTTTGTAATATTGATTAATAATATAAATCTTATTAATAAATCTGTGAATGTTATTAATTTTAATAAGAATATTAATAATAGTAATAATAGAAATACAATAATAATAATAATATTAATAATAATTTATCAAAATTATACTAATAATAAGAATGAAAGTAAGCATAAAAATGTTAATAATAATATTATTAATGATACTAATAATAATAATAATAATAATTATAATAATGTTAATAATAATAATAATATAGCAATTTATGTATTTTCATATCTATAATACTAATATAAATGTTAATATTGAAAGTAATAATGGTATTACTATAACAACTATAATTTAACTTATAATTAAGTTTTATATTAGACATTAATATTACATTTTATTAATTATGTAATGTATATACTAACATACATTAGATATTTAATATTTCAACATTATAATATATAGAATTCATATATATATAGAATTCATATATATATAGAATTCATATATATATATATATATATATATATATATATATATATATATATATATATATATATATATATATATATATATATATATATATATATATATATATATATATATATATATATATATATATATATATATTCATTTTAATAACAACAACTTATAATACATCAAATTATATTTCAAGTTAATATATATATATATATATATATTATATATATATATATATATACACACACACACACACATATCTATCTACAATTAAAGGTTCGTGAATCGTCAGAAATAGTCGATGTTATATGAATGTATGTAATTAGTTCAAAAAATTTTAAGACTCAATATTACCGACTTCGCTTATCGTGTCAAAAATATTAAATCATATCGAGAGTTTGATTTAAAATTAGTCCAAATTTTTCGGGTCGTCACAGTACCTACCCGTTAAAGAAATTTCTTCCCGAAATTTGAGTAGGGTTGTCATTGCTAACAATAAAAATGTTTTAATGACGAATATGAGTTGATAAATAGAGTTTTATCATTATTTTTCAATATAGATAAAACGATAAGCTGTCACAAAAGATTGAGATAGAGATTTAACTTTTGACGTAGTCACAGTGGATTTCCGGAATTCAAGGAATGAAAATCTTCAAAATCTATATAAGATTTGATTTTTCGGTAATTAAGGAAATTAGTATCCTATATAATTAAATGCGGTAATCTGTTTCGATTCCCACGTCTGACATTTTGCTATAAATTAGCTTCTTCCGTTTCATTATTCTTACCACTCCTACACTTTCTTCCTCATTTCATACTTCCAAAAGATTTTGAAAATGTTAAATCTTGTTCTGATTTTTGATATCTTCCTGACTATCGCATCTGTCATTCTTCTTTTCCATTTACCACCGGAGGAATCTATTCACTTTTACTATTACCTTGGAGTTATAGTATTTTTCATTCTCCCGTGTCTTTATATTGCTATACGTATTGATATACACGGTTTGTAATTCCCGTGTTATTGTTGGGCTTTATATTTATATTTAGAAGTTCCATGCCTTTGTTTTCTCTTCCCGACTTCAAGTCAAGCGAAATAATGGTCCAGAATTCGTAGGTATAAAGTTTCGATTGATCATAATGTTCTAAGCAGGAAGGAACGTGATAGCACGATTTGATTTTCAAATTTATCAAAATCACGGAAGATAGAACCATCAAGAATACATTTTATTGATATGTTCAGAAGTTAAGTAGAATGAAAGAGTTATGTAACATGGCACATGGTGACGTTATGATCTGTGAATTATCATGTTCCAATAGAACTTCCAGCATGACTTACTGTAATATAATCACGTTGGCCAAGTGTCATTATATTATACTAACCCATGCTTCAATTCCCAACACTTCTCCACAATTCATTAATAATTTATACTTAGATTTTACATAGGTTTCCAATATAATGGAATACAGAAAACACGAAGAGGTAGATAATTTCAGACAAGAATATTTATGAAAATATCCTCAGAAATATCGAAGATATTTATGATGATATTTTGGAATTTCTAAGTTCGAAGGTTGATGAAGAAAAATTTTCCGCAAGATTTTAACATGACTTCGGAGCAAGATATACTCTAAAGATTTCATCAGATCCAGAATTACCTGGATTCTTTGAATATAGGGTTTGGTCCTTGTATTTGTCCGTAGTCTCCTTCGTGGTTTGCTCAATTCGTTTTTCAGTACCAAATTTTCTATCGAGCGTTCCTAACACTTCCTTCTTTATCATCAAACTTTTGGCCGTTTAGACCATCTACAATTTTTCTGTTTCCTCTGCATTTAATGCTACAATATCTGGATCATCGGTCATCAAACCGAGGTGGTTTCAGGAGAATTGTGTTTTTAGATGATTAAACGTTGATTGTAATATGGTGGAAAATAAAAGGTTCCCTGGTAAAAATAAAATAGTACACATATATATCAAGGTTATAATAAAGTTGTTTCGAACGAAAAGTTAAAGTTGTCTTGTTGGATCTGTGACAAAATTGGCTAATTTGGAAAGAGATTGGAAAGTTATTTTCGGTAATAATAACGCTAAAGGAATTAGCACAGCTACGCGTTAAACATTTACTCAGTTTCCGAGTGTTTTCAGGTGCATAACTATATGCATCAATCTTTTCTTTCGTAAATGAAGTGCAGTTGATTCATCTTCTCGATTGAGGTGTTTTCAATGATCATGAAAGGTTTGAACGCAGATTGTGATTGTCAAAATACAAATGAGGTTTAAGATGAAATCAAGTGGCAAACTTGAAGAATTGTTTAGTTTCAAATGTTATAATCAATATTTTAATTCAGTTTAATTGTCCAATATTTTCTTCATTATGCCACTTGTTGGATTCTAATGAGTCAAAATCCAAATATGAAATTGGATGAAAATGGTTATTCTACGGTGAACGGATACATATATCGGTGTTTGTAAGTAGGATAGTAATTGATTGTTGAGTCAGATTTGAAGAATGTACAGTGTAACTTATTAATGTGAAATCTAAATATTCCTCGGGTATTACCTACCCGTTAAAATATTTTCACCATTAACAGTTTGTACAAAAGAATTTTTAATTACAATCTTTATGAAAATATACATACCTATATATATTTTCTTCAGATGTAATAATGGATTTAATGAGTTTATATGATATTAACTCATTTGGTTTTCGGTTGGGATTAGAATGAATAGTCTCTAAACTTTAGAGATTACATAAACGCCGTGTAGAATGAAGATAAATGATGTAGAACGTAATGTAGAACGATAATTATAGTCGAGGTACAGAATGAGATGTTGAGGCATGTGATGTTGCTGAAGCTGGTACATTTTACACCATATTTTCTAAATTGATTACTCGAGCGCGAAGCTCGTTGACTTCTTCGATTACTCCGGGATGATTGTCGGTCAGAACGAACGAATGAATAAGATCTAGAATTTGAGATCGTACATAATCATGTCGTGATACTCTGGAAAAAGAGAGAAAATGGTATTACGAATAAATTCGCCGGTAAGTGCTTCAGGTTCATCGTCAAGAGGTGAATTCGGTTAGTGAAAAGGATCGCATTCTTCTCGTTTCCATTGATTAGGTCGACTACAAACTCAGCCCCAATTCATCCAGAATTGATGATGGCTGATTGGTTGATCCATTCCAGTTACACTGCTTTCGGAGTTCGAGTGGAAATCCATATCGGAATAGCTGTCGGAAATCTGAGGAATTCGAACTGGTGGAGGGATCCATCTCGTACGATCAGATAAAATATTTTCTATATGAAATAGATTATAGGATGTAGATTAGTACCCTGCAATACATGATTTACATATGCATATATAATACTAAAATCCCATAAGTTACGTAGGAATCTACGGAAGCTGTCATGAAAAGTCTATAGTAACAGATACGCTAAGATATGAATTTTGTCTATACATTGTCGATGCACTAAATGCAGTAAGACGTGTCTAGACTTAAGATAATAAGCAAGTGATTCCCTAAGAATAATAAGCAGGTAATTTTCGACACGAAATGATAAGCAAAACTTTTGACATGCAAACACGGTCGAAGTCCAGACTCACTAATGCATCTAAACAACTATCAGTTAGACACACTAATGCAAGACCTGGTT
>NC_092339.1:265687500-265742500 GCF_046630445.1 Rutidosis leptorrhynchoides
TGTTACAACGAAATAAGTTTCTTGAATGCAGTTTTTACACAATATCATACAAGCATGGACTCCAAATCTTGTCCTTATTTAAGTATGTGACAGCGGAAGCTCTTAATAATCCCCTGAGAATAAACATGCTTAAAACGTCAACAAAAATGTTGGTGAGTTATAGGTTTAACCTATATATATCAAATCGTAACAATAGACCACAAGATTTCATATTTCAATATACATCCCATACATAGAGATAAAAATCATTCATATGGTGAACACCTGGTAACCGACATTAACAAGATGCATATATAAGAATATCCCCATCATTCCGGGACACCCTTCGGATATGATATAAATTTCAAAGTACTAAAGCATCCGGTACTTTGGATGGGGTTTGTTAGGCCCAATAGGTCTATCTTTAGGATTCGCGTCAATTAGGGTGTCTGTTCCCTAATTCTTAGATTACCAGACTTAATAAAAATGGGCATATTCGATTTCGATAATTCAACCATAGAATGTAGTTTCACGTACTTGTGTCTATTTTGTAAATCATTTATAAAACCTGCATGTATTCTCATCCCAAAAATATTAGATTTTAAAAGTGGGACTATAACTCACTTTCATAGATTTTTACTTCGTCGGGAAGTAAGACTTGGCCACTGGTCGATTCACGAACCTATAACAAATATGTACATATATATCAAAGTATGTTCAAAATATATTTGCAACACTTTTAATACATTTTGATGTTTTAAGTTTATTAAGTCAGCTGTCCTCATTAGTAACCTATAACTAGTTGTCCACAGTTAGATGTACACAAATAAATCGATATATATTATCTTGAATCAATCTACGACCCAGTGTATACACGTCTCAGGCTAGATCACAACTCAAAGTATATATATTTTTGGAATCAACCTCAACCCTGTATAGCTAACTCCAACATTACTGCATATAGAGTGTCTATGGTTGTTCCAAATAATATATATACATCGGTCGATATGATATGTCAAAACATTTGCATACGTGTCTATGGTATCCCAAGATTACATAATATATTAGAATACATGTATAATACAATATAAGTTAGCTAGGATATGATTTGTATAGAATTGTTAATATTTCCCGTAGCTACAAAAATAAAAAAATATCCAATCTTGTTTTACCCATAACTTCTTCATTTTAAATCCGTTTTGAGTGAATCAAATTTCTATGGTTTCATATTGAACTCTATTTTATGAATCTAAACAGAAAAATTATAGGTTTATAGTCGGAAATATATGTTACAAGTCTTTTTTGTAAGAGGTAGTCATTTCAGTCGAAAGAATGACGTCTTGATGACCATTTTGAAAAACATACTTCCACTTTGAGTTTAACCATGATTTTTGGATATAGTTTCATGTTCATAAGAAAAATCATTTTCCCAGAAGAACAAATTTTAAATCAAAGTTTATCATAGTTTTTAATTATCAAACCCAAAACAGCCCGCGGTGTTACTACGACGGCGTATGTCCAGTTTTACGGTGTTTTTCGTGTTTCCAGGTTTTAAATCATTAAGTTAGCATATCATATAGATATAGAACATGTGTTTATTTGATTTTAAAAGTCAAGTTATAAGGATTAACTTTTGTTTACGAACAAGTTTAGAATTAACTAAACTATGTTCTAGTGATTTCAAGTTTAAAGCTTCGAATAAGATAGCTTTATATGTATGAATCGAATGATGTTATGAACATCATTACTACCTCAAGTTTTGTGGATAAACCTACTGGAAAAGAGACAAATGGATCTAGCTTCAAAGGATCTTGGATGGCTTGAAAGTTCTTGAAGTAGAATCATGACACGAAAACAAGTTCAAGTAAGATTTCCACTCGAAATAAGATTGTTATAGTTATAGAAATTGAATCAAAGTTTGAATATGAGTATTACCTTATATTAGAAAGATATCTTACTGTAAATAAGAAAGATTTCTTGAGGTTGGATGATCACTCTACAAGATTGGAAGTAAGCTAGCAAACTTGGAACTTGTAGAATTTATGAAGAACACTTAGAACTTGAAGATAGAACTTGAGAGAGATCAATTAGATAAAGAAAATTTAAGAATGAAAATGTTTGTAGGTGTTTTTGGTCATTGGTGTATGGATTAGATATAAAGGATATGTAATTTTGTTTTCATGTAAATAAGTCATGAATGATTACTCATATTTTTGTAATTTTATGAGATATTTCATGCTAGTTGCCAAATGATGGTTCCCACATGTGTTAGGTGACTCAAATGGGCTGCTAAGAGCTGATAATTGGAGTGTATATACCAATAGTACATACATCTAAAAGCTGTGTATTGTACGAGTACGAATACGGGTGCATACGAGTAGAATTGTTGATGAAACTGAATGAGGATGTAATTGTAAGCATTTTTGTTAAGTAGAAGTATTTTGATAAGTGTCTTGAAGTCTTTAAAAAGTGTATGAATACATAATAAAACACTACATGTATATACATTTTAACTGAGTCGTTAAGTCATCGTTAGTCGTTACATGTAAGTGTTGTTTTGAAACCTTTAGGTTAACGATCTTGTTAAATGTTGTTAACCCAATGTTTATAATATCAAATGAGATTTTAAATTATTATATTATCATGATATTATGATGTACGAATATCTCTTGATATGATATATATACATTAAATGTCGTTACAACGATAATCGTTACATATATGTCTCGTTTCAAAATCATTAAGTTAGTAGTCTTGTTTTTACATATGTAGTTCACTGTTAAAATACTTAATGATATGTTTACTTATCATAATATCATGTTAACTATATATATAACCATATATATGTCATCATATAGTTTTTACAAGTTTTAACGTTCGTGAATCACCGGTCAACTTGGGTGGTCAATTGTCTATATGAAACCTATTTCAATTAATCAAGTCTTAACAAGTTTGATTGCTTAACATGTTGGAAACACTTAATCATGTAAATAACAATTTCATTTAATATATATATAAACATGGAAAAGTTCGGGTCACTACAGTACCTACCCGTTAAATAAATTTCGTCCCGAAATTTTAAGCAGTTGGAGGTGTTGACGTATCTTCTGCAAATAAATGTGGGTATTTCTTCTTCATCTAATCTTCTCGTTCCCAGGTGAACTCGGGTCCTCTATGAGCATTCCATCGAACCTTAACAATTGGTATCTTGTTTTGCTTAAGTCTTTTAACCTCACGATCCATTATTTCGACGGGTTCTTCGATGAATTGAAGTTTTTCGTTGATTTGGATTTCATCTAACGGAATAGTGAGATCATCTTTAGCAAAACATTTTTTCAAATTCGAGACGTGGAAAGTATTATGTACAGCCACGAGTTGTTGAGGTAACTCAAGTCGGTAAGCTACTGGTCCGACACGATCAATAATCTTGAATGGTCCGACATACCTTGGATTTAATTTCCCTCGTTTACCAAATCGAACAACGCATTTCCAAGGTGCAACTTTAAGCATGACCATCTCTCCAATTTCAAATTCTATATCTTTTCTTTTAATGTTAGCGTAGCTCTTTTGTCGACTTTGGGCGGTTTTCAACCGTTGTTGAATTTGGATGATCTTCTCGGTAGTTTCTTGTATTATCTCTGGACCCGTAATCTGTTTATCCCCCACTTCACTCCAACAAATCGGAGACCTGCACTTTCTACCATAAAGTGCTTCAAACGGCGTCATCTCAATGCTTGAATGGTAGCTGTTGTTGTAGGAAAATTCTGCTAACGGTAGATGTCGATCCCAACTGTTTTCGAAATCAATAACACATACTCGTAGTATGTCTTCAAGCGTTTGTATCATCCTTTCACTCTGCCCATCAGTTTATGGATGATAGGCAGTACTCATGTCTAGACGAGTTCCTAATGCTTGCTGTAATGTCTGCCAGAATCTTGAAATAAATCTGCCATCCCTATCAAAGATAATAGAGATTGGTATTCCATGTCTGGAGACGACTTCCTTCAAATACAGTCGTGCTAACTTCTCCATCTTGTCATCTTCTCTTATTGGCAGGAAGTGTGCTGATTTGGTGAGACGATCAACTATTACCCAAATAGTATCAAAACCACTTGCAGTTCTTGGCAATTTAGTGATGAAATACATGGTAATGTTTTCCCATTTCTATTCCGGGATTTCGGGTTATTGAAGTAGACCTGATGGTTTCTGATGCTCAGCTTTGACCTTAGAACACGTCAAACATTCTCCTACGTATTTAGCAACATCGGCTTTCATACCCGACCACCAAAAATGTTTCTTGAGATCCTTGTACATCTTCCCCGTTCCAGGATGTATTATCTGGTTTTATGAGCTTCTCTAAGTACCATTTCTCTCATATCTCCAAATTTTGGTACCCAAATCCTTTCAGCCCTATACCGGGTTCCGTCTTCCTTAATATTAAGATGCTTCTCCGATCCTCTGGGTATTTCATCCTTTAAATTTCCCTCTTTTAAAACTCCTTGTTGCGCCTCCTTTATTTGAGTAGTAAGGTTATTGTGAATCATTATATTCATAGATTTTACTCGAATGGGTTCTCTGTCCTTCCTGCTCAAGGCGTCGGCTACCACATTTGCCTTCCCCGGGTGGTAACGAATCTCAAAGTCGTAATCATTCAACAATTCAATCCACCTACGCTGCCCCATATTCAATTATTTCTGATTAAATATGTGTTGAAGACTTTTGTGGTCAATATATATAATACTTTTGACCCCATATAAGTAGTGCCTCCAAGTCTTTAATGCAAAAACAACCGCGCCTAATTCCAAATCATGTGTCGTATAATTTTGTTCGTGAATCTTCAATTGTCTAGACGCATAAGCAATCACCTTCGTTCGTTGCATTAATACACAATTGAGACCTTGCTTTGATGCATCACAATAAATCACAAAATCATCATTCCCTTCAGGCAATGACAATATAGGTGCCATAGTTAGCTTTTTCTTCAATAACTAAAATGCTTTCTCTTGTTCATCCTTCCATTCAAATTTCTTCCTGTGACGACCCGTCCTTATCCCCCTGGACGAAATCATCAACATTTGGTCCCATTGCGTTGATCGACTCCAAGTAATGTCCTTAAAATGAGCAAATGAACAGCGGAAGACTTAATTTGTACCTGAGAATAACATGCTTTAAAATGTCAACATAAAGTTGGTGAGATATAGGTTTGATGCTAGCAGCGTTATAACTATGGACCACAAGATTTCATATATTTAAACATAATACACTCGCAAGTGTATGTAAAAGTAGTTGAGCACTTGGTAACCATACTTAACATTTAAATCATCGCAGCATATTCTTAAATAACCGCTACACCATACCAAGTGTAGTATACAGAAACGAAGTACTGTGCAACCGTTAAAAACTGGTCGTCCAGCCCGGTTGGGGTTGTCAGGCCCGATAGATCTATCAACAGGATTCGCGTTTACATTCCTCATGTAAATATTAGCTACCAAGTATAAAGAAATATGCCATGGTACAACTCAACATAGAATTTATTTTTGATCACTTGTGTCCATAACGTAAATCATAAAATGCATGTATTCTCATCCCAAAATATTTAGTGTTTAAAAAGGGACTATATACTCACCATACTGTATTTTGTAGTAAAAATACATATAACATCATTGATCAAGTATAAGGTTGGCTTTGGATTCACGAACCTATATCAATTGTATATTTATTAACACATATACTCGTAATCGAATGAATATGTATGTAAGTTATTAGTGATATGATTTTTATATTAGTAACTTATATATATTTTATTATCAAATTTAAAGGTATTTATTTTATATGTATTAAACAAATTAAAGTATTAATATAGTTAAGTTATGTGTATTAAATATATTTTTATATAAGGATCATTTGTTAACAATTGTAAATATACTAGATTAAGGATAATAATAATAATAATAATAATAATAATAATAATAATAATAATAATAATAATGATAATAATAATAATACTAAAAATAATGATAATTTTAATGCAAATAAGATAATAATTTTTAATAATACTAATAATAGTAATAGTAATATTAATTTTTATCAAAAATAATAATTTTAATATCACTGATAACAATAGTTACTAATAATGATAATATTAATAATATTGGTAGTTTTTAATAATAATAATAATAATTAGATTAATAATAATAATAATAATAATAATAATAATAATAATAATAATAATAATAATAATAATAATAATAATAATAATAATAATAATAATAGAATTATACCTTAGTAGCTCTAAAAAAAACTAAACTGCCTGGGACGGGACTCGAACCTATAACCTCTCATTTAATCCCAACACTCCCTAACCACACCCTCTGTCTCGCTTTTCTGATTCAATACAGAATTATATTTATATAACCCGTATATATTGATAACCATATTCTTCTTCTTCATCTTTTAAATTCGATCAGACTTCATTCCCCATGGATAGTTATTAGTTTCTTGTAATTATGTTTTGAAAATGATACAGAAACGTTTATAGACTTAGTGGATTAATTAAATCAACAAAATAATAAAAAGAATTGCTGTTACAGAAACGTGTATGGCTCGATGTAGAACAAAATTCAAATTCAAAATTTAAATGAGTTTTAGGCTGAGATCAAAACATGAAGAAGGTGCTAAATCATCCTTAAAAACTTTCTCAAACATCCATTTCAACAGAAACTTCACATAAATCGTTAATTTGATCTTTGAATAAAGTTTGACTTTTGTTTTTAAAACTTTGACCATCGAAATTCTTGATCAAGAAGATGAATTGGAAGTTGAAATTTTATAGAAAGTTCATTTATAAAAGTCCTAATACAACTACATATTTAGATTTTTGAAAATGATTCAAAATAACAATTTTGTTAATCAATTCCGCGTACATGGGAAAACTCACAGTTTTCTTCTCTTTATCTGATTAATTCTCTTAACAAAAAGCTGTAGTAATAACAATTGAATAATTGAAGGATTTTATCCATAGTGTTGAGCTTAAACCCCTAGCTTAATAGCTATATATGGACGACAGGAAAGATATTCAAGCAGAGGGATACAAACAGAAGAAAACAAAGCAGATATATGATCACGAGTATACAAAAGCGTAAAAAAAAAAGCTGATTTGGAATTTATCAGTTGTTTGGGAGTCGATATATACACCCGTAAATTACGCAAATTAGATAGAAGATAATGACCTGAAGTAGAAATTTTATCTATCCATATTTGTATTAGGTTTACGTATATATATATATCTATTAGTTATTTATATATCTGTTCACCATAAATCTGTATTTATTTATTTAACTGATATATTAATTATCTGTTTATTTTTTTCAGCAGTTATATATCTATTACCTAATATATTTCTTAATTTATATAAATTGATCTATCCAAATATGGCTATATATATATATATATATATATATATATATATATATATATATATATATATATATATATATATATATATATATATATATCTGTGTGTGTGTGTGTGTTTATAAATTATGATTCATCCTATAGTAATACTCCCAATGTTATAATTAATAATAATAATTTTGTTAATATTAATAATAATATTAATAATAATAATACTAATTGTATTAGATATAATCATAATTAATAATGATAATAATTTTTAACAATAATAATATTGATAATCATATTAATAATAATGATCATAATATTAATAATAATAATATTGAAATTTTAAAATAATAAGTTAAATAATTAATAATAATGATACTATAAAGATTATAAATGATAATAATAATAGATTGTATCATTTTACTAATAATGATAACTACAATAATAATCGTAATCATATTTCTTCTACCATTTATTATAATAATGATATTAATAATGATAACAATAATATTATTTATTAAATATATCAAATTTTATGTGAGTGTATATATTAATATTAATAATACTAATATTAATGAAATTATTAATAATATAATTGTCATTGCTATTATATATATATCTTTTATATGTGTAATTCAATATACATATTATATATAGTTATCATATGCGTTTATATATAGATTTACTTAATAACAATATATATATATATTTATCTACACACCGTTGTTCATGAATCATCAGGCATGGTCAAAGGGTAACTGATTAACTGAATTTAGATTTCAAACCTTCTAGACTCAACATTACAGATTTTGCTTATCGTGTCGGAAACATATAAAGGTTAAAGTTTAAATTTGGTCGGAAATTTCCGGGTCATTACACTTCCCTTTATGCGTTAATGCAGTCAAGGGTTTTGCTATTCTGGAAAAGTCTTGGATGAACCTTCTGTAGTAACCAGCTAGTCCTAAAAACTGGCGTATGTGTTTCGGAGTTTTCGGGGTTTCCCACTTTTCAACAGTTTCTATCTTTGCCGGATCCACCTTAATACCTTCTTTGTTCACTATGTGACCGAGGAATTGAACTTCTTCCAACCAAAATGCACACTTTGAAAACCTAGCGTACAATTCTTCCTTCCTCAATACTTCTAACACCTTTCTCAAATGTTCATCGTGTTCTTGGTCATTCTTTGAGTAAATAAGTATGTCATCAATGAAAACAATGACAAACTTGTCAAGGTATGGTCCACACACTCGGTTCATAAGGTCCATGAACACAGCTGGTGCATTAGTTAAACCAAACGGCATGACCATAAACTCGTAATGACCGTAACGTGTTCTGAAAGCAGTCTTTGGAATATCATCTTCTTTCACCCGCATTTGATGATACCCGAAACGTAAGTCAATCTTTGAATAAACAGACGAGCCTTGTAGTTGATCAAATAAGTCGTCGATTCTTGGTAGTGGGTAGCGGTTCTTGATGGTAAGTTTGTTCAACTCTCGGTAGTCGATACACAACCTGAATGTACCATCTTTCTTCTTGACAAACAAAATAGGAGCTCCCCACGGTGATGTGCTTGGTCGAATGAAACCACGCTCTAAAAGTTCTTGTAATTGGCTTTGCAGTTCTTTCATCTCGCTGGGTGCGAGTCTGTAAGGATCACGAGCTATTGGTGCAGCTCCTGGTATAAGATCTATTTAAAATTCAACGGATCGATGTGGGGGTAATTCCGGTAATTCTTTCAGAAATACATCGGGAAATTCTTTTGCGACGGGAACATCATTGATGCTCTTTTCTTCAGTTTGTACTTTCTCGACGTGTGCTAGAACAGCATAGCAACGTTTTCTTATTAGTTTTTGTGCCTTCAAATTACTAATAAGATGTAGCTTCGTGTTGCCCTTTTCTCCGTACACCATTAAGGGTTTTCCTTTTTCTCGTATAATGTGAATTGCATTTTTGTAACAAACGATCTCTGCTTTCACTTCTTTCAACCAGTCCATACCGATTATCACATCAAAACTCCCTAACTCTACTGGTATCAAGTCAATCTTAAATGTTTCGCTAACCAGTTTAATTTCTCGATTCCGACATATATTATCCGCTGAAATTAATTTACCATTTACTAATTCGAGTAAAAATTTACTATCCAAAGGCGTCAATGGACAACTTAATTTAGCACAAAAATCTCTACTCATATAGCTTCTATCCGCACCCGAATCAAATAAAACGTAAGAAGATTTATTGTCAATAAGAAATGTACCCGTAACAAGCTCCGGGTCTTCCTGTGCCTCTGCCGCATTAATATTGAAAACTCTTCCGCAGCCTTGTCCATTCGTGTTCTCCTGGTCGGGCAATTTCTAATAATGTGGCCCGGGTTTCCACATTTATAACAAACTACATTGGCATAACTTGCTCCGACACTACTTGCTCCTCCCTTACTCGTTCTGACACCATTTGTTCCTTTCGTTCTGTTAACCCCTGGTCCGCAGACCTCACACTTCGCCGCGCTATGACCATTTCTTTTACACTTGTTGCAAAATTTGGTGCAGAACCCCGAGTGATACCTTTTATACCTTTGGCATAGCTTCTTCTGATTGTTATTGTTGTTGCGGTTGTTATTGTTGTTAGAATGATTGTTGTAGTTGTTGTTGTTGTTGTTGTTGTTGTTGTTGTTTTGCCGTTTGTTGTAGTTGCGATTGATGTTGCGATTGTTGGGATAGTTGTTGTTGTTTTGGTGACTCTTATCACTGTTTTCCTCCCACTTTCTTTTGTGAACCTCTTCGGTCGCCTGTTCTTTAATTCTTCCCTCAATCTAGTTCACTAGTTTGTGAGCCATTCTACATGCCTTTTGTATGGAGGCAGGCTCGTGTGAACTTATATGTTCTTGGATTCTCTCCGGTAACCCTTTCACAAACGCGTCGATCTTCTCTTCCTCATCTTCGAACGCTCTCGGACACAATAGGCACAATTCTGTGAATCGTCTTTCGTACGAACTAATATCGAATCCCTGTGTTCGTAACCCTCTAAGTTCTGACTTGAGCTTATTGACCTCGGTTCTAGGACGGTACTTCTCGTTCATTAAGTGCTTGAATGCTGACCACGGTAGCGCGTAAGCAGCATCTTGTCCTACTTGCTCTAGATAGGTATTCCACCATGTTAACGCAATACCTGTGAAGGTATGCGTAGCGTACTTCACTTTGTCTCCTTCAGCACACTTACTTATGGCAAAGACCGATTCAACTTTCTCGGTCCACCGTTTCAATCCGATTGGTCCTTCGGTCCCATCAAATTCTGAAGGTTTGCAGGTAGTGAATTCCTTGTAGGAGCATCCTACACGATTTCTTGCGCCATTAGCTGTATTGCTAGATTCAGAGTTATTGTTGGTATGTAGCGCAGCCTGTACTGCGGCTATGTTTGAAGCAAGAAAGACACGAAATTCCTCTTCGCTCATATTCAAGGTGTGTCGAGTAGTCGGTGCCAATTCCTTCAAAATAGTCAAATGAAACGAGTTAATCATATAGAATATCAAGAGTAGTCAATAGTATTTCGTAGCGTAATATGAACTTATTTATAAAAGCACTTTCTTCATATTAGCATTTTATACTCTTTAATTCGGGTAGTACCTACCCGTTAAGTTCATACTTAGTAGCTAACATACCATTTCAACTACTACAATTCTATATGAAAAACTAAACACAAAAAAAAAAAAAAAATATCATATTCAAACCTTTATACAATAACTTGCAAACTTACAATACCGATATTTTACATATAGCATGAAATATATCACATAAAACTTTGATACAAAGTAGTTGCGAAGATAATTCTAGTTAATAAATAAGGCGTTCAGCAAAGGCAATAAAGACACGTAATTCATACGTCCAGAAACAAGTCATGCATTCTGGTTTTACAAATACCACTTCCCATCCTTGGTTTTGTGGAACATAACCGTTGTGACTGATAGTAAGACAATGTGTTGTAACTTCGTCAAAAGGATGAAGGTTATGTAATGACCAACAGTCTCGTAATAACCTAAAAACCTCATTTCTTACCCCAATTACCGACTCCGTCACTTGTGGGAACGTTTTGTTTAATACTTGTAGCCCGATGTTCTTGTTCTCACTTTGGTGAGAAGCGAACATTACTAACCCGTAAGCATAACATGCTTCTTTATGTTGCATGTTAGCCGCTTTTTCTAAATCACGAAGTCCTATATTCGGATATATTGAGTCAAAATAATTTCTTAACCCGTTGGGTAAAATAGCATTTTGTTCCTCGCAATATATGTGTCAAAGTACACACATCATAACTTATGGATTTCCCAATGTGATATCCCCCATCTTTCGAACGAAAGCCTTTTATAAACCAAGGCATTCTTAGAACGTTCTTCGAATGTCTTACAAACTGATCTCGCCTTAAATAGTTGTGCCGAGGAATTCTGACCGACTCTAGACAAGATTTCATCAATCATGTCTCCGGGTAGGTCTCTTAAAATATTGGGTTGTCTATCCATTTTGTGTTTTTATACTGTAAAATAGACAAGAGTTAGATTCATAAAAAAATACTTATTAATACAAGCAATTTTTACATATATCATAAAGCATAAGCACACTATATTAAATATATTACACCACACGAATACAACTATCTTATTCCGACTCGCTCGTTTCTTCTTCTTCGGTTTTGGTTCGTTTTGCCAAGTTTCTAGGGATATATGATGTTCCCCTAATACGAGCCGTCATTTTCCACATTGGTTTAGAAAAACCTGGTGGTTTAGAGGTTCTCGGGTTATTGTCACAACTTAAGAAATACGGGTGTTGACGATACATATAAAGTTCATCGGGTTTGGAATCAAATTTCTCTATTTTTATGCCCTTTCCCTTATTGTTCTCTTTTGCCTTATTAAATTGTGTTGGGGTAATTTCTATAACATCATCGGAATCCTTGACGGGATCCGATTCATCGGAGAATTGGTAATCCTCCCAATACTTTGCTTCCTTGGTGGAAACACCATTGACCATAATTAACTTTGGTCGGTTGGTTGAGGATTTTCTTCTACTTAACCGTTTTATTATTTTCCCCACTGGTTCTATTTCTTCTTACGGTTCTGATTCTTCTTCCGGTTCCGATTCTTCTTCCGGTTCCGACTCTTCTTCCTGTTCCTCTTCGGGAACTTGTGAATCAGTCCACGAATCATTCCAATTTATATTTGACTCTTCATTATTATTAGGTGAGTCAATGGGACTTGTTCTAGAGGTAGACATCTATCACATAATATCAAACACATTAAGAGATTAATATATCACATAATATTCACATGTTAAAAATATATAGTTTCCAACAAAATTTGTTAAGCAATCATTTTTCAAATAAACACGGTCGAAGTCCAGACTCACTAATGCATCCTAACAAACTCGATAAGACACACTAATGCAAAATTCTGGTTCTCTAAGACCAACGCTCGGATACCAACTGAAATGTCCCATTCTTATTGATTAAAAACGTTCCATATTAATTGATTTCATTGCGAGGTTTTGACCTCTATATGAGACGTTTTTCAAAGACTGCATTCATTTTAAAACAAACCATAACCTTTATTTCATCAATAAAGGTTTAAAAAGCATTACGTAGATTATCAAATAATGATAATCTAAAATATCATGTTTACACACGACTATTACATAATGGTTTACAATACAAATATGTTACAACGAAATAAGTTTCTTGAATGTAGTTTTTACACAATATCATACAAGCATGGACTCCAAATCTTGTCCTTATTTAAGTATGCGAATGTGGAAGCTCTTAATAATCCCCTAAGAATAAACATGATTAAAACGTCAACAAAAATGTTGGTGAGTTATAGGTTTAACCTATATATATCAAATCGTAACAATAGACCACAAGATTTCATATTTCAATATACATCCCATACATAGAGATAAAAATCATTCATATGGTGAACACCTGGTAACCGACATTAACAAGATGCATATATAAGAATATCCCCATCATTCCGGGACACCCTTCGGATATGATATAAATTTCGAAGTACTAAAGCATTCGGTACTTTGGATGGGGTTTGTTAGGCCCAATAGATCTATCTTTAGGATTCGCGTCAATTAGGGTGTCTGTTCCCTAATTCTTAGATTACCAGACTTAATAAAAAGGGGCATATTCGATTTCGATAATTCAACTATAGAATGTAGTTTCACGTAGTTGTGTCTATTTTGTAAATCATTTATAAAACCTGCATGCATTCTCATCCCAAAAATATTAGATTTTAAAAGTGGGACTATAACTCACTTTCACAGATTTTAACTTCGTCGGGAAGTAAGACTTGGCCACTGGTCGATTCACGAACCTATAACAAATATGTACATATATATCAAAGTATGTTCAAAATATATTTGCAACAATTTTAATACATTTTGATGTTTTAAGTTTATTAAGTCAGCTGTCCTCGTTAGTAACCTACAACTAGTTGTCCACAGTTAGATGTACAGAAATAAATTGATATATATTATCTTGAATCAATCCAAGACCCAGTGTATACACGTCTCAGGCTAGATCACAAATTAAAGTATATATATTTTTGGAATCAACCTCAACCCTGTATAGCTAACTCCAACATTACTGCATATAGAGTGTCTATGGTTGTTCCAAATAATATATATACATGGGTCGATATGATATGTCAAAACATTTGCATACGTGTCTATGGTATCCCAAGATTACATAATATATTAGAATACATGTATAATACAATATAAGTTAGCTAGGATATGATTTGTATAGAATTGTTAATATTTCCCGTAGCTACAAAAATTAAAAAATATCCAATCTTGTTTTACCCATAACTTCTTCATTTTAAATCCGTTTTGAGTGAATCAAATTGCTATGGTTTCATATTGAACTCTATTTTATGAATCTAAACAGAAAAATTATAGGTTTATAGTTGGAAATATAAGTTACAAGTCATTTTTGTAAGAGGTAGTCATTTCAGTCGAAAGAACGACGTCTTGATGACCATTTTGAAAAACATACTTCCACTTTGAGTTTAACCATGATTTTTGGATATAGTTTCATGTTCATAAGAAAAATCATTTTCCAAGAAGAACAACTTTTAAATCAAAGTTTATCATAGTTTTTAATTATCAAACCCAAAACAGCCCGCGGTGTTACTACGACGGCGTATGTCCAGTTTTACGGTGTTTTTCGTGTTTCCAGGTTTTAAATCATTAAGTTAGCATATCATATAGATATAGAACATGTGTTTAGTTGATTTTAAAAGTCAACTTAGAAGGATTAACTTTTGTTTGCGAACAAGTTTCGAATTATCTAAACTATGTTCTAGTGATTTCAAGTTTAAACCTTCGAATAAGATAGCTTTATATGTATGAATCGAATGATGTTATGAACATCATTACTACCTCAAGTTTTGTGGATAAACCTACTGGAAAAGAGACAAATTGATCTAGCTTCAAAGGATCTTGAATGGCTTGAAAGTTCTTGAAGTAGAATCATGACACGAAAACAAGTTCAAGTAAGATTTCCACTCGAAATAAGATTGTTATAGTTATAGAAATTGAATCAAAGTTTGAATATGAGTATTACCTTATATTAGAAAGATATCTTAATGTATATAAGAAAGATTTCTTGAGGTTGGATGATCACTCTACAAGATTGGAAGTAAGCTAGCAAACTTGGAAGTATTCTTGATTTTATGAACCTAGAACTTGTAGAATTTATGAAGAACACTTAGAACTTGAAGATAGAACTTGAGAGAGATCAATTAGATGAAGAAAATTGAAGAATGAAAGTTTTAGTAGGTGTTTTTGGTTGTTGGTGTATGGATCAGATATAAAGGATATGTAATTTTGTTTTCATGTAAATAAGTCATGAATGATTACTCATATTTTTGTAATTTTATGAGATATTTCATGCTAGTTGCCAAATGATGGTTCTCACATGTGTTAGGTGACTCACATGGGCTACTAACAGCTGATCATTGGAGTGTATATGACAATAGTACATACATCTAAAAGCTGTGTATTGTACGAATACGAATACGGGTGCATACGAGTAGAATTGTTGATGAAACTGAACGAGAATGTAATTGTAAGCATTTTTGTTAAGTAGAAGTATTTTGATAAGTGTCTTGAAGTCTTTCAAAAGTGTATGAATACATATTAAAACACTACATGTATATACATTTTAACTGAGTCGTTAAGTCATCGTTAGTCGTTACATGTAAGTGTTGTTTTGAAACCTTTAGGTTAACGATCTTGTTAAATGTTGTTAACCCAATGTTTATAATATCAAATGAGATTTTAAATTATTATATTATCATGATATTATGATGTACGAATATCTCTTAATATGATATATATATATATATATACATTAAATGTCGTTACAACGATAATCGTTACATATATGTCTCGTTTCAAAATCATTAAGTTAGTAGTCTTGTTTTTACATATGTAGTTCATTGTTAAAATACTTAATGATATGTTTACTTATCATAATATTATGTTAACTATATATATAACCATATATATGTCATCATATAGTTTTTACAAGTTTTAACGTTCGTGAATCACCGGTCAACTTGGGTGGTCAATTGTCTATATGAAATCTATTTCAATTAATCAAGTCTTAACAAGTTTGGTTGCTTAACATGTTGGAAACACTTAATCATGTAAATAACAATCTCATTTAATATATATATAAACATGGAAAAGTTCGGGTCACTACAATGTGAATCGTTTATAATCGATATGAACGGATCATTTCAGAAGAGCAATATGAAGATATTCTGGATAACTCACACTCTCCAACCAAACTAGATCAAGGGGAGCCAGACTCTTCTTCAGATCGAATTCTGGTCATATCTACACACGCCGACATGATAACTTTCATCAATGACACTGATGAATTTGAAGATATTCTCGAAGCCATCAATAAATCAACAATTGATTTCACGCTACACTTAGCGGAACGAATCATGGCTATCTGAGAAGAATACAACCTCTATCTCCAAAGAGAAGACAATGATGTTGAAATCCTAGAAGAGCACATTCAAGACTTTATCAATACCCTTCACGATCATATCTACCACGAAGAAAGGCAACGAGAGCACAATTTAGTAGTCTACACTATCTTTGAGACAAGATTCTGTCGAGATTAGAAGATCATTTACTCTAAGGTTTACAACGCCTTAGCAAGATCTGCACTTCCTTTTTCGGCAACCCAACGAGCACTACTGACTCTCATCCGGAAGCATATGGATCTTTCCATCGGACGCCCGATTTATCACTCTGATTTGCAAATGATCGAGGATATTCACAGCTTTTTCACTCTCTTGGAAAAAGATAATTTCGAAAGCACACCAGACGGACTAGTGATTTATGTAATAATTGATCACCACGCTGATCTAGTTATCAAAGTGTTGCAAGACACAGTTACAGAAGAAGTACGACGCAATAATCCGTTCTCTCATCTTGAACCAGACCGAGTTAACATTGCCACCTATGTTACTAAACAGATAGCACGTATCTTCCACGAATCCACGGATCCAAGTTTTACATTTAAAGCCGGATGTCCGGAGATATACTTAAAGACGGTGACATTAATGCACGGATCAGGATTGCTTTTCACTTCTTTTCAGCTTCGCCTTTTGACCATTCGATGCAACGATGCAGACTCTTACTGTGGAGATCACCATTCCGAAGATTTCGAAATATTGAAGATACAGTTTCTAACACTATTTGAAGACCTCCGAAATGAGCATCCTATGAGAGAGATAATCACCGCCAGCACCGCCTCTATGATTGACATTCATGGATCAACCAACAGAGCTGTGGACCATATTCTCATCGGACTTCAAGACTTATCACGAGCCGAGACTGCATACTACCTATCTTTCAAAATATCTTCAAGAGAAGTACCAGATCTTCTACCACTTTTGGTCCGACACTTTCTTAGGATTCACCCACCATGTCATAACCCAACCTTAACCATAAGGACGAATACAATAACATATGATTTCATCGCGAGGTATTGACCTCTATATGCGACATTTTTCAAAAACTGCATTCGTTTTTACAATACAAACCATAGCTTTTATTACAAATACAAGGTTTAAACAACTTAATAATGATTATCGTTTAGCGATAATCTTAGACTTACAAACTTTACATATGATAATAACAATACGACCTCCAACATATTTTACATTACAAATCCTCCGATATGCAGTTTTATTTTTGACACAAATATGCATACTCAAGATCTTGCTTAAATTCAACATGTTGCAGCGGAAGCTTTTAGTTATCACCTGAGAATAAACATGCTTAAAACGTCAACATAAAGTTGGTGAGATATAGGTTTAATACCAGCAGCGTTATAAATATAGACCACAAGATTTCATATATAAACGTTTTAATAAAAATATTCTAAGTTGTTGAGCACTTGATAACCATACTTAACATTTAATCAACGTCGCATATTCCCTTTATTATGAAATCTTACTACACCGTACCAAGTGTAGTTACCGAAACGAAGTACTGTGCAACCGTTGAATACTGGTCGTCCAGTCCGGTTGGGGTTGTCAGGCCCGATAGATCTATCAACAGGATTCGCGTTTACAATACCTCATGTAAATAATAGTTACCAAGTTACAGGGAAGTATGCCAGTGGTACAACTCAATGTAGAATATATATTTTTAATCACTTGTGTCCATAACGTAAATCATAAAATGCATGTATTCTCATCCTGAAATATTTAGAGTTTAAAAGTGGGACTATATACTCACCTTTTCCTTGAAGGTATTTAACTCGACTTGGTCTCCGATAGATATTACGAACCTAACCATATATATAATATATCAACATATTTTCTTTTCAAGTAATCGTTACATATATATATATACTTATAATACTTTTAATATTTTCTTAGGCCGTAGTTAGCAGTCTGTTGTTAATGGTCCACAATTAGTTCTCAATAAAATAAATAAAGACCCCATCGTATTCGTATTGCTCAGAATTAATCTCGACCCATGGTACCATGTTGTCAAATGACGTGTTGCGTACATAAAGTACCGTGTTGTCAGATGACGTGTTGCGTACAATCATGAGGTCTTATGATTAATCTTCTCGTGTTGTTTACGGGTGGTCCTGGAATATATAAAATCAAATCATAAGTAAATATATATTAAATATTATGTTAATTAGCCAAGATATGATTAATCCGATTTTGTCATAATATGATATATTACAGGTTTTGAAGTGTTTTAAAAATCAAATTAGAAGGATCTATTTAGTTTGCGAACAGGTTTGAAATCATTCAAACTATGTTCTTGTTGTTAAAAATTTTATAACACAAAATAAGATAGCTATATAAATATGAATCGAATAAGATTATGGATAAGGTTAGTTACTTGGATAAAGCTACTGGAAAAGATAGAAAATAATCTTGATCAAACTTTCTTATGATGATTATAGGTTGTTCATGAAGCTAGTTCTTCATGAGTATTTGCTGAGATTGTGAAGAACACTTAGAGTTCCTAAGAGTGTGTTTTTTTTTGGTTAGAGAAAGATGGTTGTAAGAATGAAATGAAAAACCAAGGTGATGGTGATACTTATAGGACAGTCTGGTTGTTGAGGGAACAAGGACAAATTATTGTGTTGAATTTTTGAGTAATAATATATGCTAGCTTACAAATAAGATTCCCTCTTATCTAGGGCAGATCTAAAGCTGATAAGGATATTGATTTGATGTGTATTTACCAATAGTAAATACGTATAGATGATGAGTATGATACGGTAAAAGAAGCTCAAAATCGGGCTTTTATTTTGGGTCCAACCGGGCCAAAAATAAAATTTTAAGACATTTTTAAGCCAGGGGCTCTGCCCCTTGGACCCCGCCAAGGGTTGCCACCCCTTGGACCCCGCTTATCGGGGGCGCTGCCCCCGAACCCCCGTCATAATCAAGATAAGTTCAAACAAGTGTGCACTCCACACTTCCCCAAACTTGTTCGATATTTATCAAGATTATTTTGGTTACAAATTAATCCTATTACACTTAAATCATATTGGTGACATAAATCACAACACATTATAGATTGTAAGTATATATGTCAAAGAACGTTACATATAGTTATCGTTTTGAAACCTTAAGTTAGTGGTCTCAAAGTATACTTATAACTCATTGTTGTTAGTTCACAATGAAATGTTAAACCATCCTTAAATCATGTTAAATATGTATAGATATGTACATATACATAATCGTATAATTATCGTGTGTTATATAGTTCGTGATATCATCGGTCAAATTGGACGGTCAAACGTTGTGTAAAACTCTTTTCAAAAATATAAGTCTCAACAGTTTGGATTGCTTATCATGTTGGTAAGGTTTAATTTATGTAAATATTAATCTCACAAGTATAGAACGATCGGAAAATTCCGGGTCGTTACAGTACCTACCCGTTAAATAAATTTCGTCCCGAAATTTTAAAATTGTACCTATTTTGCGTTCTCGGGAAACATATGTGGGTACTTTTGTTTCATCTGATCCTCTCGTTCCCAATTAAACTCAGGACCCCTTCGAGCATTCCAACGAACCTTAACGATCGGTATGTTGTTCTGCTTGAGTTGTTTAACTTCACGGACCATGATTTCGACTGGTTCTTCTATGAATTGTAGTTTCTCGTCGACTTGGATTTCTTCAAGAGGAATGGTGAGATCTTCCTTTGCAAGACATTTCTTAAGGTTTGATACGTGAAATGTATTATGTACTCCGATGAGTTGTTGCGGTAACTAGAGTCGATAAGCTACCGGTCCAATGCGTTCGATGATCTTGAACGGGCCTACATACCTTGGGTTCAGTTTACCCCTTTTACCGAAACGTATTACACCTTTCCAAGGTGACACCTTTAACATAACCATGTCACCGATCTGAAACTCTAATGGTTTCCTTCGGACATCAGCGCAGCTCTTTTGGCGACTACGGGCTGTTTTCAATCTCTCCTTGATTTGTACTATCTTCTCAGTCGTTTCGTGTATGATCTCAGGACCAGTTAATTGTCGATCTCCTACTTCATTCCAACAGATAGGGGATCTACACTTCCTTCCATACAGTGCTTCGAATGGTGCAGCTTTAATGCTCGCATGATAACTGTTATTATACGGGAATTCTGCTCATGGTAGATATTTATCCCATCCGTTTCCAAAATCGATCACACATGCCCTGAGCATGTCTTCAAGAGTCTGAATTGTTCTTTCACTCTTCCCGTCAGTTTGTGGATGATATGCGGTGCTCATATCCAAACGAGTTCCCAGGGCCTCCTGTAGTGATTGCCAAAACTTTGATGTAAATCTACTATCACGATCGGATATAATGGAAATAGGTATTCCATGCCTTGAAACAATTTCCTTTATGTATAATTGTAATAGTTTCTCCATTCTATCCGTTTCCTTTATAGGCAAGAAATGTGCAGATTTGGTGAGACGATCAACTATTACCCAAATGGTGTCATAACCCCAGGCAGTCTTAGGTAACTTTGTGATGAAATCCATGGTAATACCGTCCCATTTCCATTCTGGGATTTCTGGTTGTTGAAGTAATCCTGACGGCTTCTGGTGTTCTGCTTTGACTTTGGAACAAGTTAAACATTCCCCAACATATGTTGCAACGTCTGTCTTCAAATTAGGCCACCAATAATGTGTCTTAAGATCTTGATACATCTTTACAACTCCAGGATATATCGAGTATCTTGTCTTATGTGCCTCATTCAATATCAACTTCCTTAATCCCCCCAACTTTGGTACCCAAATACGGTTTGCAAAATATCGAATTCCATCTTCCCGTATAACGAGTTGTTTCCCATACTTCTTCATTATTTCATTTCCTATGTTTTCTTTAGTAAGAGCTTCTCGTTGAGCCTCTTTGATTTGTGAGTTGAGATTCATGCGAATTTTTATGTTCATTGCTCGTACTCGAATTGGTTCCCGTTCCTTTCTGCTTAGAGCGTCGGCCACTACATTCGCTTTCCCAGGATGATAGCGAATCTCACAATCATAGTCGTTTATCAGCTCGACCCACCTACGTTGCCTCATGTTCAGCTGTTTCTGATCGAAGATATATTGAAGGCTTTTATGATCGGTAAACACAGTGCATTTAACCCCATATAAGTAGTGTCTCCATATCTTCAATGCAAACACTACTGCTCCCAGTTCTAAATCATGCGTCGTATAATTCCGCTCATGAATCTTTAATTGTCGGGATGCGTATGCTATAACTTTCTTCCGTTGCATAAGGACGCAACCAAAACCTTGTCGCGAAGCGTCACAATATATCTCAAAATCATCGTTCCCTTCAGGTAACGATAAAATAGGTGCTGTAGTCAACTTTTTCTTCAGTAATTGAAATGCACTCTCCTGCTCAGAAGTTCATTCGTACTTCTTCCCTTTTTGTGTTAACGCTGTTAATGGTTTAGCTATTCTGGAAAAATCTTGAATAAACCTTCTATAATAACCAGCTAAACCCAAAAATTGGCGTATCTGTGTTGGTGTCTTAGGAGTCTCCCATTTTTCAATGGCCTCAATTTTAGCTGGGTCAACCTGAATTCCTTTGCTACTAACAACATGGCCAAGAAATTGCACTTCTTTCAACCAAAACGCACACTTCGAAAATTTGGCGTATAATTGTTCTTTTCTTAACAATTCTAATACCAATCTTAAATGCTGCTCATGCTCTTGCTCACTCTTGGAATAGATAAGAATATCGTCAATGAAAACGATAACAAACTTATCTAATTACGGACTACAAACTCGATTCATGAGGTCCATGAATACAGCTGGCGCATTCGTTAATCCAAACGGCATGATCAAAAATTCATAATGACCGTAGCGTGTCCGAAAAGCAGTTTTTGGAATATCTTCTTCTTTGACGCGTAGTTGATGATAGCCCGACCTTAGGTCGATTTTCGAGTAAACACATGATCCTTGCAATTGATCAAATAAGTCATCAATTCTCGGTAGTGGATACCGATTCTTGATAGTTAACTTATTTAATTCACGATAATCTATACACATTCGGAAAGATCCGTCTTTCTTCTTGACGAATAAAATCGGAGCTCCCCACGGTGAAGTGCTCGGTCGAATGAAACCACGGTCCAGTAATTCTTGTAACTGGCTTTGTAACTCTTTCATCTCAGATGGTGCAAGTCTATATGGAGCACGAGCCACTGGTGTAGCTGTCGGTACTAGATCTATTTGAAATTCTACAGATCTAAATGGAGGTAATCCTGGTAACTCTTCCGGAAATACTTCAGGAAAATCTCTTGCCACAGGCAAGTCGTTGATGCTCTTCACTTTTTCCTTCATTTTGACTTTATTAACATATGCTAAGATAGCATAGCACCCTTTCTTCAAGCACTTTTGAGCTTTCAAATAACTAATGAGTTTTAGCTTTGAGTTACCCTTCTCTCCATAAATCATTACTAGCGTTTTATCCTTACGAGGAATGCGAATTGCCTTCTTGGCGCACACAACTTCAGCTCCTATTTTGGACATCCAGTCCATGCCGACTATTACATCAAAACTTCCTAATTCTACGGGTATCAAATCAATCATAAATGTTTCTCCGGCTAAATTTATTTTACAATCACGGCAAATTTTATCGACTTTAATTAGTTTACCATTAGCTAACTCAATCATGTACTTAGCATCTAGAGGTAATGATGAACAATTCAATTTAGCGTAAAAGTCTCTACTCACGTAACTTCTATCGGCACGAGTATCAAATATAATAGATGCGGATAAGTTATTAATGGTAAACGTACCCGTAACAAGCTCCGGGTCTTCACACGCCTCTCTAGCATTAATAACAAATGCTCTTCCACGTGCAGATCCATTATTCTTCTCTGGATTCGGACACTGGCTCTTATAATGACCCTGTTTCCCACACCCATAACAAGTAACAGTGGCCAAGGCAGTTCTATTTGCATTGGTGACAGGAGTCTTGGTACCGTTTGTATTTGTAGCAGGAACCCTACAATCTTCAGCAAGATGACCTTTTCGATTACAATTGTTGCACACCACATTACAATAACCAGAGTGATGTTTGTGGCATATGTTACATAAAGGATTTCGTCCTTTGTAACCTGAGTTTGAACCGCTACCTGCACCTTGCGTGGTTTCTTGTTTCTTGTTGGATTGTTGATGATTACCTTCCCACTTTCTTTTGTTTCCCGATGTCTTGACATCGGTGTTCTTATCCAGAATAATCTGGTCCATCAATTCGTTCGCCATGGTGATAGCTTCATGAATAGTCTTGGGTTTGGATGCTGTAACATTTGCATTGACCTTTTTAGGCAAACCGTCTTTGTACAGTTCAATCTTCCGTTCTTCGGTTGGTACCAATTCAGGACATAGCAAAGCTAATTCCATGAATCGCTGATTGTAGTTGGTGAGTTTAGTACCAACAGCTTTCAGGCTTCGTAATTCAGCTTCCAACTTCCTAACCTCGTTCCTTGGACAATATTCGTTGATTAGCATTGTTTTGAATTCTTCCCAAGGAGTATCATAAGCTACATCTCCTCCTACGGCCTTCACATAGTTTTTCCACCACGTGAGTGCACTATCTTGTAGGGTGCACGATGCATACTTGGTCATGTCCTTCTCAATACAACCACTGATTTTAAACACAGACTCAATCTTTTCGATCCACCGGGTTAAACCGACCGGTCCTTCTGTTCCACTGAATGATGAGGGCTTGCAACCTTGAAAAGTTTTGTAAGTGCACCCCACACGAGGATTTGGGTTAACTGCAGCACCTCTTGCAGCCTCGACCCATAACATTCTGTCGTTCACTCGCTGATTGATGAGTTCCTGGATTTCTCGTTCCGTCATTCGGTTCAATCGCGCCATAATCTTCAATAAGAATGAAAAAATAATTATTCACATGGAATATTATAGATGTAGTATGTATTTACAGTACATCGTAGCTTATTAATAATATGAACCAGTTATTATTATAAAAGCCTTTTCTTCTTATTAGGGTTTTATAATTATACCTAGGGTAGTACCTACCCGTTAAAGTTCATACTTAATAGCTTAGTACGAAAATCAATTACTACCACCCAAATAATACTTAACCATGGAAAATTATTGCATTTCACACTTCACTATTTTACATATGCTTATCTTACATCAAACATTAAGCAAACCACACTAGTAATATTATACAAAACATTATATAATCCCATGGTTTAAAACAACAGCGCATCATTTAACCCAAAGCGTTTGTGTTCAAAGAAATCGCTTAAAGGTTATCCTGGTTGTCTCCCTGCGATGTCGGGATAGAACTAATAGGAATAGCGGGAATAGGTGTGGAAGTATCTGGTGGAGTTGGTGCCACAACATCCTCTCTAGACTCGGGATTTAGATTTTCCATTTCAGTAGCCTTTCGTTTCTTTCCTCGTTCAAACTTTTCTTTCGTAATTTCCTGTATTTCTTCCTCCTCAGGATCACTTTCCGGTTCCTCTTCAATTGATTCATTTGGAACTTGTGAGTCTTCCCCAAAGGTGTCGTTTTCATCATCAGATAGATTAATGAATGGAACACCATCTGAAGAGTCTGGTTCGGAGTCGCTGAATGTGATAATAAGTTCTAAGCCAGACATCTATCACATAACAACTAGCACGTTAATACCACATAATATTTACATATTAATTTTTAACCAACAAGGATAAGCAATAGTTTTCGAAATCAAACACGGTCAAAGTCCAGACTCACTAATGCATCCTAACAAACTCGATAAGACACACTAATGCAAATTCTCTGGTTCTCTAAGACCAACGCTCTGATACCACATGTCATAACCCAACCTTAACCATAAGGACGAATACAATAACAAATGATTTCATCGCGCGGTATTGACCTCTATATGCGACATTTTTCAAAAACTGCATTCGTTTTTACAATACAAACCATAGCTTTTATTACAAATACAAGGTTTAAACAACTTAATAATGATTATCGTTTAGCGATAATCTTAGACTTACAAACTTTACATGTGATAATAACAATATGACCTCCAACATATTTTACATTACAAATCCTCCGATATGCAGTTTTTTTTGACACAAATATGCATACTCAAGATCTTGCTTAAATTCAACATGTTGCAGCGAAAGCTTTTAGTTATCACCTGAGAATAAACATGCTTAAAACGTCAACATAAAGTTGGTGAGATATAGGTTTAATGCCGGCAGCGTTATAAATATAGACCACAAGATTTCATATATAAACGTTTTAATAAAAATATTCTAAGTTGTTGAGCACTTGATAACCATACTTAACATTTAATCAACGTCGCATATTCCCTTTATTATGAAATCTTACTACACCGTACCAAGTGTAGTTACCGAAACGAAGTACTGTGCAACCGTTGAATACTGGTCGTCCAGTCCGGTTGGGGTTGTCAGGCCCGATAGATCTATCAACAGGATTCGCGTTTACAATACCTCATGTAAATAATAGTTACCAAGTTACAGGGAAGTATGACAGTGGTACAACTCAATGTAGAATATATATTTTTAATCACTTGTGTCCATAACGTAAATCATAAAATGCATGTATTCTCATCCCGAAATATTTAGAGTTTAAAAGTGGGACTATATACTCACCTTTTCCTTGAAGGTATTTAACTCGACTTGGTCTCCGATAGATATCACGAACCTAACCATATATATAATATATCAACATATTTTCTTTTCAAGTAATCGTTACATATATATATATACTTATAATACTTTTCATATTTTCTTAGGCCGTAGTTAGCAGTCTGTTGTTAATGGTCCACAATTAGTTCTCAATAAAATAAATAAAGACCCCATCGTATTCGTATTGCTCAGAATTAATCTCGACCCATGGTACCATGTTGTCAAATGACGTGTTGCGTACATAAAGTACCATGTTGTCAGATGACGTGTTGCGTACAATCATGAGGTCTTATGATTAATCTTCTCGTGTTGTTTACGGGTGGTCCTGGAATATATAAAATCAAATCATAAGTAAATATATATTAAATATTATGTTAATTAGCCAAGATATGATTAATCCGATTTTGTCATAATATGATATATTACAGGTTTTGAAGTGTTTTAAAAATCAAATTAGAAGGATCTATTTAGTTTGCGAACAGGTTTGAAATCATTCAAACTATGTTCTTGTTGTTAAAAATTTTATAACACAAAATAAGATAGCTATATAAATATGAATCGAATAATATTATGGATAAGGTTACTACCTCAAGTTACTTGGATAAAGCTACTAGAAAAGATAGAAAATAATCTTGATTAAACTTTCTTATGATGATTATAGGTTGTTCATGAAGCTAGTTCTTCATGAGTATTTGCTGAGATTGTGAAGAACACTTAGAGTTCCTAAGAGTGTGTTTTTTTTTTGTTAGAGAAAGATGGTTGTAAGAATGAAATGAAAAACCAAGGTGATGGTGATACTTATAGGACACTCTGGTTGTTGAGGGAACAAGGACAAATTATTGTGTTGAATTTTTGAGTAATAATGTATGCTAGCTTACAAATAAGATTCCCTCTTATCTAGGGCAGATCTAAAGCTGATAAGGATATTGATTTGATGTGTATTTACCAATAGTAAATACGTATAGATTATGAGTATGATACGGTAAAAGAAGCTCAAAATCGGGCTTTTATTTTGGGTCCAACCGGGCCAAAAATAAAATTTTAAGACATTTTTAATAAAGCAATGTTAGCCCAAAAAAAATTTCCAAGCTGACCTGGCAGCTCGACCCCAGCCAGGGGCTCTGCCCCTTGGACCCCGCCAAGGGTAGCCACCCCTTGGACCCCGCTTATCGGGGGCGCTGCCCTCGAACCCCCGTCATAATCAAGATAAGTTCAAACAAGTGTGCACTCCACACTTCCCCAAACTTGTTCGATATTTATCAAGATTATTTTGGTTACAAATTAATCCTATTACACTTAAATCATTTTGGTGACATAAATCACAACACATTATAGATTGTAAGTATATATGTCAAAGAACGTTACATATAGTTATCATTTTGAAAACTTAAGTTAGTGGTCTCAAAGTATACTTATAACTCATTGTTGTTAGTTCACAATGAAATGTTAAACCATCCTTAAATCATGTTAAATATGTATAGATATGTACATATACATAATCGTATAATTATCGTGTGTTATATAGTTCGTGATATCATCGGTCAAATTGGACGGTCAAACGTTGTGTAAAACTCTTTTCAAAAATATAAGTCTCAACAGTTTGGATTGCTTATCATGTTGGTAAGGTTTAATTTATGTAAATATTAATCTCATAAGTATAGAACGATCGGAAAATTCCGGGTCGTTACACACCAAGACTCACATTCCCTCGAGAAGACCAAGATTACAACCACCAGAGAAGAATGTTTGCTTTCTAAGCATCACTACGGTCGAGCCAACGACCTTAAACCAAAGCGCTTCTAAGGAGGTAACCCGTGTAATAAAGTAGAGTAGAAGAATAAAGGATGAAAAATGAGCTGATCAATAAAGAACACAAGGATTGAAGGCCAGCCAGTATCTTCACAAGCAACATCTTCTAGGGGTACTTCTTTCTTCCTGTTACTAGCTCAAACTATAAAACTATGCCACATCCTAGCTTATCACTAAGTGTGGGATCCCAACCCAAATAAACACTAGGCAAATACTCCCAAATCTTCAACTAAAACTCCTAAGTGTGGGATACACTAGGAATATTGAGGACAATATTCGTCTAAGTGTGGGATGTTGGTATAATCTTTTTATGCTGTATTAAAATAACCTATTACGAAGATTCCAAGTTCTTAAGCCGAATTTCAAGATTTTTTTAACAAAAGAAAGCCTTTCCGAAAAAGTATTTTTGAAAACCTAAAACGTTTGTAAATAAAAGTAAGGCTTAAGTAGGATGGAAATCTTGTTAGGATAAACAAAATCTCTAATAGAGCATTGCATGACTGAGCATTATCGACCTAAATTGATTATAGTGAGACACCCAAATAAGACCAACATTCATCTTTAATGCTCCACTATTTTCCGTTAAGAGTGCCGATGTCTGTGCTCAGAATCAGAACTTGCTTTAGATCTACATTTCCAAAGTAGTGAAATGTGATTCGGTTATAATCAGAAAAGCTAGCCATTTGTCAAAAACAAACCTTTCGCACCTCCACTACTTCTACTTCACCACCTCATTCACATCATCCTTACTCGGAAAATCCAGAAAATGAGATTCCTTCCGAAAATCCGATGTTATAAACCTCTCAAGCATCATGGCAAAGGTCATGAAAAAGTTTACCGATAAAACGTTTATCGAGATGTAATCTAAAAAAAATATTTGTATTTTAAAGTTCTAAAAAAGGAGCAGAATTATAAAGAGAAACGCCGAAGAAGAACTTGATCGAAAATGATTATCAAATGAAGAAAAGTTCTAAAGTGCTTCTCAAAACTTTCAGCACACCTATCTATCTTAAATTCCGAATAAAAGTTTGCATAAAGACTGTATTACCTTTTTCTCACCCCTAAAAGCAACTTCACCACAACACCAAAATTCCTTTCTATCATTGACAAATGACCTAAAAGCTATAGTTACTATCGTTTTCACATTAGTAGCAAGGATTTGAGTCTTCATCAAGCCTATGACGATGGGTACAGTGTGACTGGCTATGAGTGAATTCATTTCTTTGATCTATAGGGAACCCTAAACACTTGTGTGATTTGAGTGACCCGTGAAAGCTAGCCTAAGTCATTCAACCTCCTCGCATGCTTGCAGAGATAGTTTCAATCCTAACATAGATAACTAATCTTACTTTTTTCTCTAATAATAAAAAGAAAACCGCTTAAGCTATTAGAAAAGAAAGTTCGAAAAGATTTCTCAAGGTAAAAATGAGAGTTTGATTGAGGACAAGCAAAGTCTAAGTGTAGGAAATTTGATATCGGCTAAAAAGTCACGTTTTTAACCCGGTATTAAGGCCCAAAACAAGAAAGATTCAAAATTTATCGGAAAAATACCCGCTTCATTAGTTAGAATTGAAGAGCAAGTAATTACAAAGACGGTGCAAAAAGAATCAAGAAAATCGGAGCTAAAACGAAGATTCTAGAGCTAAAACGGTGGAAGACAAGAAATCAAGTTACGATCAAGTGAATTTCAGCTGACCAGGCTTAGCAAATGGCCTGCCAAATGGCTTGCCTTGCTTGCAAATGGCCTTCCACAGGCCCAAGTCAAACTGCCACGTTAAACGGGCAAAACAAATAAACGGCCCCTGCAAACGGCTTGCCAAAAGGCTTTCCAAATGGCCTGCCAGCAGTTTGCAGGCAAATTTCAAGTCTATTTAAAGGGTCTTTGTCATTCATTCCAAGATACACTTCAATTCACTTCTTTCTCTCTCTTGTACAATATTAGTCATACTTTCAAGGTCTTCGACTCCGTGCGTGAAATCTAGTACCCGGAGAAGAACGCTGAAGATTGTATTTGGAGCGGTCTGGAGTTTGAAGTTGTCACTTTTGTATTCAGAACTCGTTTAATCTACTGGTACTTCTATCCTTTATCTTATTATAATGTCTTTTATCATTATGTTCTGTGATGTTGTTTCCATGATTAGCGAGTAGTTATCTTTAGTGTATGCTATGATATAACCAGTTACAATGCCGAAATAGTATTATGGTTTGCGTATGTTGTTGAAATGCTTTCTGATTATGCTTTAAACTCAATCGCTTTTCCAACTAATAGAACGTAGTTATTGGCTCTGTTATTGAGAAGTCGCGAACCCCGATCCAGAGTACACTATCTGTGTCACCCCTTGGTAAGAGAAGTCTATCGGATACAACGTAAGATCGACTGAGGCACATCGGTTGTAGTAAGTCTATCAAGCTTTGGATTTCGACTGAGGGCTCTTTTGTAGTGAAACAAATAACTAGACCCCTAGTACATTGTAGGTCCCAGACCATGCTAGTGTAGTCACCAAGCATATAAACTTCGTACGTGCATGCTGAAGCACAACGGTTGTTGTAAGCTGTACCTCTACTAAGTAAGGCCATGGAACCCGGTCAGTGCTGATTAGTACACTACACCATAATGCGGTCTCAAGCATTGCACCCCGCTTGAGGGATTCTTGGTTAATTAAGGAACTGTTTTTTTAAACACATAAAGGATTGGACCATTAGGATAACCAAACGTGTTCATGGAAGTCAACTGGACTTGGCCATGGTGTTCTTTATGGTTGAACTCTTTTTAAAGGACCTAACTATCTTTTAAAACCAATCATTAACGAAAGCATTAAAACACATCACGTCTCTCGGATATGGTAATCCCTGTATTCTATTATGCTTAAGAAAGTTTAGACCTGTGTGGAATGTTAATACGTCACCCAACCGAGTCGCTCAATTGGATGAGCCATCTGAACGTGTATTCCTTTAGTCAGACTGCATAGGCATCGGGGTAAGGGACGTTGCTGTCTATTCAGAATCTTCAAGCCTGTCGCATTACCAGTGACATGTCTTACTGAAATGTCCCGTTCATATTGATTATAAATTTTCCATATTAATTGATTTCGTTGCGGGGTTTTGACCTCTATATGAGATGTTTTTCAAAGACTGCATTCATTTTTAAAACAACCATAACCTTTATTTTATCAATAAAGGTTTTAAAAACATTACGTAGATTATCAAATAATGATAATCTGAAATATATTGTTTACACACGGCCATTACATAATGGTTTACAATAGAAATATATTACATCGACATATGTTTCTTGAATGCAATTTTCACACAATATCATACAAACATGGACTCCAAATCTTGTCCTTATTTTAGTATGCAACAGCGGAAGCTCTTAGTATTCACCTGAGAATACACATGCTTTAAACGTCAACAAAAATGTTGGTGAGTTATAGGTTTAACCTATATATATCAAATCGTAACAATAGACCATAAGATTTCATATTTCAATATACATCCCATACATAGAGATAAAAATCATTCATATGATGAACACCTGGTAACCGACATTAACAAGATGAATATATAAGAATATCCCCATCATTCCAGGACACCCTTCGGATATGATATAAATTTCAAAGTACTAAAGCATCCGGTACATTGGATGGGGTTTGTTAGGCCCAATAGATCTATCTTTAGGATTCGCGTCAATTAGGGTGTCTGTTCTGTAATTCTTAGATTACCAGACTTAATAAAAAGGGGCATATTCGATTTCGATAATTCAACCATAGAATGTAGTTTCACGTACTTGTGTCTATTTTTTAAATCATTTATAAAACCTGCATGTATTCTCATCCTAAAAATATTAGATTTTAAAAGTGGGACTATAACTCACTTTCACAGATATTTCCTTCCTCGGAAATAAGACTTGGCCACGGATCGATTCACGAACCTATAAAAATATGTACATATATATCAAAGTATGATCAAAATATAATTACAACCAATTTTATTATGTTTTAAAGATTTGAGTGTATTAAGTCAGCTGTCCTCGTTAGTAACCTACAACTAGTTGTCCACAGTTAGATGTACAGAAATAAATCGATATATATTATCTTAAATCAATCCATGACCCAGTGTATACACGTCTCAGGCTAAATCACAACTCAAAGTATATATTTTTTTGGAATCAACCTCAACCCTGTATAGCTAACTCCAACATTACTGCATATAGAGTGTCTATGGTTGTTCCAAATAATATATATACATGGGTCGATATGATGTGTCAAAACATTTGCATACGTGTATATGGTATCCCAAGATTACGTAATATATTAGAATACATGTATAATACAATATAAGTTAGCTAGGATATGATTTGTATAGATTTGTTAAACATTTTCTGTAGCTAAAAAGATCAAAAATATCCAATCTTGTTTTACCCATAACTTCTTCATTTTAAATCCGTTTTGAGTGAATCAAATTGCTATGGTTTCATATTGAACTCTAATTTAAGAATCCAAACAGAAAAATTATAGGTTTATAGTCAGAAATTTAAGTTACATGTCAATTACTAAAGAGGTAGTCATTTCCGTCGAAAGAACGACATCTTGATGACCATTTTGAAAAACATACTTTCACTTTGAGTTTAACCAAGATTTTTGGATATAGTTTCATGTTCATATGAAAAATCATTTTCCCAGAAGAACAACTTTTAAATCAAAGTTTATCATAGTTTTTAATTATCCAAACCAAAACAGCCCCCGGTTTCACTACGACGGCATATATCCTATTTTATGGTGTTCATCGTGTTTCCAGGTTTTAAATCATTAAGTTAGCATATCATATAGATATTGAACATGTGTTTAGTTGATTTTAAAAGTCAAGTTAGAAGGATTAACTTTTGTTTGCGAACAAGTTTAGAATTAACTAAACTATGTTCTAGTGATTACAAGTTTAAACCTTCGAATAAGATAGCTTTATACGTATGAATCGAATGATGTTATGAAAATCATTACTACCTCAAGTTTTATGGATAAAACTACTGGAAATGAGAAAAATGGATCTAGCTTCAAAGGATCCTTGGATGGCTTGAAAGTTCTTGAAGCAGAATCATGACACGAAAACAGTTCAAGTAAGATTTTCACTCGAAATAAGATTGTTATAGTTGTAGAAATTGAATCAAAGTTTGAATATGAATATTACCTTAAATTAGAAAGATAACCTACTGTAAATAACAAAGGTTCCTTGATCTTAGATGATTACTTGGAATGGATTAGAAAGCTTGGAAGTAGACTTGCAAACTTGGAAGTATTCTTGATTTTTATGAAACTATACTTATGGAATTTATGAAGAACACTTAGAACTTGAAGATGGAACTTTAGAGAGATCAATTAGATGAAGAAAATTGAAGAATGAAAGTGTTTGTAGGTGTTTTTAGTCGTTGGTATATGGATTAGATATAAAGGATATGTAATTTTGTTTTCATCTAAATAAGTCATGAATGATTACTAATATTTTTGTAATTTTATGAGATATTTCATGCTAGTTGCCAAATGATGGTTCCCACATATGTTAGGTGACTCACATGGGCTGCTAAGAGCTGATCATTGGAGTGTATATACCAATAGTACATACATCTAAAAGCTGTGTATTGTACGAGTACGAATACGGGTGCATACGAGTAGAATTGTTGATGAAACTGAACGAGGATGTAATTGTAAGAATTTTTGTTAAGTAGAAGTACTTTGATATGTGTCTTGAAGTCTTTCAAAAGTGTAAGAATACATATCAAAACACAACATGTATATACATTCTAATGAAGTCGTTAAGTCTTCGTTAGTCGTTACATGTAAGTGTTGTTTTGAAACCTTTAAGTTAACGATCTCAATTAATGTTGTCAACCTAATGTTTATTATATCAAATGAGATGTTAAATTATTATATTATCATGATATTATGATGTATTAATATCTCTTAATATGATATATACATTAAAATATTGTTACAACGATAATCGTTACATATAAGTCTAGTTTCGTAATTCTTGAGTTAGTAGTCTTGTTTTTACATATGTTGTTCATTGTTAACACACTTAATGATATATTTAAATATCATTTTATCATGTTAAATATAGTGTATCAATATCTTAATATGATACATATATATTTAGTAGACGTTATCATAACGATAATCGTTATATATATCATTTCGAGTTTCTTAACTTAGTAATCTCATTTCTTATGTATATCACACATTGTTAATATACTTAGTGAGATACTTATTCATCATAATCTCATGTCAACCATATATATATATATATATATATATATATATATATATATATATATATATATATATATATATATATATATATATATATATATATATATATATATATATATACCACAACATGTAGTTTTTACAATTTTGTAACGTTCGTGAATCGCCGGTCAACTTGGGTGATCAATTGTCTATATGAAACTTATTTCATTTAATCAAGTCTTAACAAGTTTGATTGCTTAACACATTGGAAACATTTAGTCATGTAAATATCAATCTCAATCAATATATATAAACATGGAAAGTTTCGGGTCACTACAGTACCTACCCGTTAAATAAATTTCATCCCGAAATTTTAAGCTGTTGAAGGTGTTGATGAATCTTCTGGAAATAGATGCGGGTATTTCTTCTTCATCTGATCTTCATGCTCCTAGGTGAACTCGGGTCCTCTACGAGCATTCCATCGAACCTTAACAATCAGTATCTTGTTTTGCTTAAGTCTCTTAACCTCACGATCCATTATTTCGACGGGTTCTTTAATGAATTGAAGTTTTTCATTGATTTGGATTTCGTCCAATGGAATAGTGAGATCTTCTTTAGTAAAACATTTCTTCAAATTCGAGACGTGGAAAGTGTTATGTACAGCCGTGAGTTGTTGAGGTAGCTCCAATTGGTAAGCTACTGGTCCGACACGATCTATAATCTTGAATGGTCCAATGTACCTTGGATTTAGTTTCCCCCGTTTACCAAATCGAACAACGCCTTTCCAAGGTGAAACCTTAAGCATGACCATTTCTCCAATTTCAAACTCTATATCTTTTCTTTTACTGTCCGCGTAGCTCTTTTGTCGACTCTGGGCGGTTTTCAATCGTTGTTGAATTTAGATGATTTTCTCAGTAGTTTCTTGTATTATCTCCGGACCCGTAATCTGTCTATCCCTCACTTCATTCCAACAAATCGAAGACCTGCACTTTCTACCATAAAGTGCCTCAAACGGTGCCATCTCAATACTAGAATGATAACTGTTGTTGTAGGAAAATTCTGCTAACGGTAGGTGTCGATCCCAGCTGTTTCCGAAATCAATAACACATGCTCGTAGCATGTCTTCAAGCATTTGTATCGTCCTTTCGCTCTTCCCATTAGTTTGTGGATGATAGGCTGTACTCATGTCTAGACGAGTCCCCAATTCTTGTTGCAACATCTGCCAGAACCTTGAAACAAATCTACCATCCATATCAGAGATAATAGAGACGGGTATTCCATGTCTGGAGACAACCTCTTCAAATACAATCGCGCCAACTTCTCCATTTTGTCATCTTCTCTCATTGGCAGGAAGTGTGCTGACTTGGTGAGACGATCAACTATTACCCAAATAGTATCATAACCATTTGTAGTCCTTGGCAATTTAGTAATGAAATCAATGGTAATGTTTTCTCATTTCCATTCCAGGATTTCGGGTTGTTGTAGTAGACCTGATGGTTTCTGATGTTCAGCTTTGACCTTAGAACACGTCAAACATTCTCCTACATATTTAGCAATATCAGCTTTCATACCCGGCTACCAAAAGTGTTTCTTGAGATCTTTATACATCTTCCCCGCTCTGGGATGTATTGAATATCTGGTTTTATGTGCTTCTTTAAGTACCATTTCTCTCACATCTCCAAACCTTGGTACCCAAATTCTATCAGCCCTATATCGGGTTCCGTCTTCCCAAATATTAAGATGTTTCTTTGATCCTTTGGGTATCTCATTCATCAACTTTCCTTCTTTTACAACCCCCTGTTGCTCCTCCTTTATTTAAGTAGTAAGGTTAGTACGAATAATTATATTCATAGCTTTTAACCGTATAGGTTCTCTGTCCTTTCTACTCAAAGCGTCGGCTACCACATTCGCCTTCCCGGGTGGTATCGAATCTCAAAATCATAATCATTCAACAGTTCAATCCACCCGCGTTGTCTCATATTCAGTTACTTCTGATTAAATATATGTTGGAGACTTTTGTGGTCGGTATATATAATACTTTTGACTCCATATAAATAATGCCTCCAAGTCTTTAATGCAAAAACAACAGCACCCAATTCCAAATCGTGAGTTGTATAATTTTGCTCGTGAATCTTCAATTGTCTAGACGCATAAGAAATCACCTTCGTTCGTTGCATTAATACACAACCGAGACCTTGCTTTGATGTGTCACAATAAATCACAAAATCATCATTCTCTTCAAGCAATGACAATATAGGTGCCGTAGTTAGCTTTTTCTTCAATAACAGAAACGCCTTCTCTTGTTCATCCTTCCATTCAAATTTCTTCCCTTTATGCGTTAATGCAGTCAAGGGTTTTGCTATTTTGGATAAATCTTGGATGAATCTTCTGTAGTAACTAGCCAATCCTAAAAATTGACGTATATGCTTCGGAGTTTTTGGGGTTTCCTACTTTTCAACAGTTTCGATCTTTGCCGGGTCCACCTGGATACCTTCTTTGTTCACTATGTGACCGAGGAATTGAACTTCTTCCAACCAAAATGCACACTTTGAAAACTTAGCGTACAGTTTTTCTTTCCTCAATACTTCTAGCACTTTTCTCAAATGTTCTTCGTGCTCTTCATCATTCTTTGAGTAAATAAGTATGTCATCGATGAAAACAATGACAAACTTCTCAAGATATGGCCCACAAACTCGGTTCATAAGGTCCATGAACACAGCTGGTGCATTAGTCAATCCAAACGGCATAACCATAAACTCGTAATGACCATAACGTGTCCTAAAAGCAGTTTTTGGAATATCATCCTCCTTTACTCGCATTTGATGATATCCAGAATTTAAATTGATTTTCGAATAAACCGACGAGCCTTGTAGTTGATCAAATAAGTCGTTAATTCTCAACAGTGGATAACGGTTTTTGATGGTAAGTTTATTCAACTCTCTGTTGTCAATACACAACCTAAATGTAGCATCCTTCTTCTTGATAAACAAAACAGGAGCTCCCCATGGTGATGTGTTTGGTCGAATGAAATCACGTTCTAATATTTCTTGCAGTTGGCTTTGCAGTTCTTTCATCTGGCTGGGTGCGAGTCTGTAAGGAGCACGAGCTATTGGTGTAGCTCCTGGTACAAGATCTATTTGAAATTCAACAGATTGATGTGGAGGTAGTCCCGATAATTCTTTCGGAATACATCGGGAAATTCTTTTGTGACGGGAACATCATTGATGCTCTTTTCTTCAGTTTGTACTTTCTCGACGTTTACTAGAACAGCATAGCAACCTTTTCTTATTAGTTTGTGTGCCTTCAAATTACTAATAAGAGGTAGCTTCGTGTTGCCCTTTTCTCCTTACACCATTAAGGGTTCTCCTTCTTCTGGTAAAATGCGAATTGCATTTTTGTAACATACGATCTCTGCTTTCATCTCCTTCAGCCAGTCCATGCCAACTATTACATCAAAACTCCATAACTCTACTGGTATCAAATCAATCTTAAATATTTCGCTACCAAGTTTAATTTCTCGATTCCGGCATATATAATCTGCTGAAATTAATTTACCGTTTGATAATTCGAGTAAAAATTTACTATCCAACGGCGTCAATGGACAACTTAATTTAGCACAAAAATCTCTACTCATATAGCTTCTATCCGCACCTGAATCAAATAAAACGTAAGCAGATTTAATGTCAATAAGAAACGTACCCGTAACAAGCTCCTGGTCTTCCTGTATCTCTACCGCATTAATATTGAAAACTCTTCTGCGGCCTTGTCCATTCGTGTTCTCCTGGTTCGGGAAATTTCTAATAATGTGGCCCGGTTTTCCACATTTATAACAAACTACATTGGCATAACTTGCTCCGATAATACTTGCTCCGCCATTACTCGTTCCGACACCATTTGTTCCTTTCGTTCTGTTAACCCCTGGTCTGTAGACCTCACACTTCGTCGCGCTATGACCATTTCTTTTACACTTGTTGCAAAATTTGGTGCAGAACCCCGAGTGATACTTTTCACACCTTTGGCATAGCTGCTTCTGATTGTTGTTGTTGCGGTTGTTATTGTTGTTGGGATGATTGTTGTAGTTGTTGTTGTTGTTGGTGTGTCGTTTGTTGTAGTTGCAATTGATGTTGCGATTGTTGGGATTGTTGTTGTTGTTTTGGTGACTCTTATCACCGTTTTCCTCCCACTTTCTTTTGACTAGCTTCACGTTAGCCTCTTTGGCCGCCTGTTCTTTAATTCTTCCCTCAATTTGGTTCACTAGTTTGTGAGCCATTCTACATGCCTTTTGTATGGAGGCAGGCTCGTGTGAACTTATATCTTCTTGGATTCTCTCCGGTAATCCTTTCACAAATGCGTCGATCTTCTCTTCCTCATCTTCGAACGCTCTCGGACACAATAGGCACAATTCTGTGAATCGTCTTTCGTACGAAGTAATATCGAATCCCTGTGTTCGTAACCCTCTAAGTTCTGACTTGAGCTTATTGACCTCGATTCTGGGACGGTACTTCTCGTTCATCAAGTGCTTGAATGCTGACCACGGTAGCGCGTAAGCAGCATCATGTCCCACTTGCTCTAGATAGGTATTCCACCATGTTAACGCAATACCTGTGAAGGTATGCGTAGCGTACTTCACTTTGTCTCCTTCTGCACACTTACTTATGGCAAACACCGATTCAACTTTCTCGGTCCACCGTTTCAATCCGATTGGTCCTTCAGTCCCATTAAATTCTGAAGGTTTGCAGGTAGTGAATTCCTTGTAGGAGCATCCTACACGATTTCTTGCGCCGTTAGCTGTATTGCTAGATTCAGAGTTATTGTTGGTATGTAGCACGGCCTGTACTGCGGCTATGTTTGAAGCAAGAAAGGCACGAAATTCCTCTTCGCTCATATTCAAGGTGTGTCGAGTAGTCGGTGCCATTTCCTTCAAAATAGTCAAATGAAACAAGTTAATCATATAGAATATTAAGAGTAGTCAATAGTATCTCGTAGCATAATATGAACTCATTTATAAAAGCTTTTTCTTCATATTAGCGTTTTATAAGTTTAAATTCGGGTACTACCTACCCGTTAAGTTCATACTTAGTAGCAAATATACAATTCAACTACTACAATTCCATATGAAAAACTGATTATAATAATATATCACATACAAATATTCTTCAAACTTACAACTTCGCTATATTACATATAACATGAAATATAGTACACTATGATACATGACAGTTTTGAAGATAAATCTAGTTAATACGCAAGTTGTTCAGCAAAGGAAATAAAGACACGTAATTCATAAGTCCAGAAACAAGTCATGCATTCTGGTTTTACTAAGATGACTTCCCATCCTTGGTCTTGTGGAAAATAACCGTTACGACCATTGACTAGGCAGCATGTTGTAATGTTGTCAAAAGGACGAAGGTTTCGTAATGTCCAACAGCCCCGTAATAATCTAAAAACCTTGTTTCTCACCCCAACTACTGAATCCGTCAGTTGTGGGAAAGTTTTATTTAAAAGCTGCAATCCGATGTTCTTTTTCTCACTTTGGTAAGAAGCGAACATCACTAACCCGTAAGCATAACATGCTTCTTTATGTTGCATGTTAGAAGCTCTTTCTAATTCACGAAATCCTATGTTGGGATATGTTGAGTCAAAATAGGTTCTTAATCCGTAGCGTAAAATTGCATTTGGGTTCCCCGCATTTAACGCTTTAAAGAAAACACGACGTAACTTAAAGTCTCCCCAATGTGATATACCCCACCTATCAAAGGAAAGCCTTTTATAAACTAAGGCATTTCTGGAAAGTCTTTCAAATGTTTGACAAGTTAATTTCGCCATAACTAAATGTGCTGATGAATTATGACCGACTCTAGACAAGATTTCCTCAATCATATCCTCTGGTAGGTCTTCTAAAATATTCGGTTGTCTACCCTTAACGTCCATTTTGTTTTTATACTGTAAAATAGACAAGGATTAGATTCGTAATAACAAACAATACAAGCAATTTTTACATAGAACATAAAAGTACAAGCACACTACAATACATTTATTACACAACATGCTCACACCCCTCTAATCTGAATCACTGGTTTCTTCTTCTTCGGACTTGGTTCTTTTTCCTAATCTTCTAGGGATATATGATGTTCCTCTAATACGAGTCGTCATTTTCCACATTGGTTTAGAAAAACCTGGTGGTTTAGAGGTTCCCAAGTTATTGTCACGATATTGAAAATACGGGAGTTGACGGTACATATAAAGTTCATCAGGGTCGGAATCAGATTTCTCTATTTTGATGCCTTTTCCCTTATTATTTTCTTTTGCCTCATTAAATTGGGTCGGGGTAATTTCTATAACATCATCGGAATCCTCATCAGGATCCGATTCATCAGAAAATTGGTAATTTTCCCAACATTTTGCTTCCTTAGCGAAAACACCATTGACCATTATTAACTTTGGTCCATTGGTTGAGGATTTTCTTTTATTTGACCGGTTTTCTGTGGTTCCTACTATTCCCCCCTCCGGAACCTCTTCTTCTTCCGATTCCTCTTCTTCTGGTTCCTCTTCTTCCGGTTCCGTTTCCTCTTCTTCCGGTTCTTCGGGAACTTGTGAATCTTGCCAATATATATTCGACTCTTCGTTATTATTAGGTGAGTCAATGGGATTTGTGCTAGAGGTAGACATCTATTACACAATATCAAACATGTTAAGAGATTAATATATCACATAATATTTACATGTTAATAATATATAGTTTCCAACAAAAATGTTAAGCAATCATTTTTAAAGAAAACACGGTCGAAGTCCAGACTCACTAATGCATACTAACAAACTCGATAAGACACACTAATGTAAATTTTCTGGTTCTCTAAGACCAAACTCGGATACCAACTGAAATGTCCCATTCATATAGATTATAAACGTTCCATATTAATTGATTTCGTTGCGAGGTTTTGACCTCCATATGAGACGTTTTTCAAAGACTGCATTCATTTTTAAAACAACCATAACCTTTATTTTATCAATAAAGGTTTTAAAAACATTACGTAGATTATCAAATAATGATAATCTAAAATATATTGTTTACACACGACCATTACATAATGGTTTACAATAGAAATATATTACATCGACATATGTTTCTTGAATGCAGTTTTTACACAATATCATACAAACATGGACTTCAAATCTTGTCCTTATTTTAGTATGCAACAGCGAAAGCTCTTAGTATTCACCTGAGAATAAACATGCTTTAAACGTCAACAAAAATGTTGGTGAGTTATAGGTTTAACCTATATATATCAAATCGTAACAATAGACCACAAGATTTCATATTTCAATACACATCCCATACATAGAGATAAAAATCATTCATATGATGAACACCTGGTAACCGACATTAACAAGATGCATATATAAGAATATCCCCATCATTCCGGGACACCCTTCGGATATGATATAAATTTCAAAGTACTAAAGCATCCGGTACTTTGGATGGGGTTTGTTAGGCCCAATAGATCTATCTTTAGGATTCGCGTCAATTAGGGTGTCTGTTCCCTAATTCTTAGATTACCAGACTTAATAAAAAGGGGCATATTCGATTTTGATAATTCAACCATAGAATGTAGTTTCACGTACTTGTGTCTATTTTGTAAATCATTTATAAAACCTGCATGTATTCTCATCCCAAAAATATTAGATTTTAAAAGTGGGACTATAACTCACTTTCACAGATATTTCCTTCCTCGGAAATAAGACTTGGCCACGGATTGATTCACGAACCTATACAAATATGTACATATATATCAAAGTATGATCAAAATATAATTACAACCATTTTTATTATGTTTGAGTGTATTAAGTCAGCTGTCCTCGTTAGTAACCTACAACTAGTTGTCCACAGATAGATGTACAGAAATAAATCGATATATATTATCTTGAATCAATCCACGACCCAGTGTATACACATCTCAGGCTAAATCACAACTCAAAGTATATATATTTTTGGAATCAACCTGAACCCTGTATAGCTAACTCCAACATTATTGCATATAGAGTGTCTATGGTTGTTCCAAATAATATATATACATGGGTCGATATGATGTGTCAAAATATTTGCATACGTGTCTATGGTATCCCAAGATTACATAATATATTAGAATACATGTATAATATAATAAAAGTTAGCTAGGCTATGATTTGTATAGAATTGTTAATATTTCCCGTAGCTAAAAAGATCAAAAATATCCAATCTTGTTTTACCCATAACTTCTTCATTTTAAATCCGTTTTGAGTAAATCAAATTGCTATGGTTTCATATTGAACTCTAATTTAAGAATCCAAATAGAAAAATTATAGGTTTATAGTCGGAAATTTAAGTTACATGTCAATTACTAAAGAGGTAGTCATTTCCGTCGAAAGAACGACATCTTGATGACCATTTTGAAAAACATACTTTCACTTTGAGTTTAACCAAGATTTTTGGATATAGTTTCATGTTCATATGAAAAATCATTTTCCCAGAAGAACAACTTTTAAATCAAAGTTTATCATAGTTTTTAATTATCCAAACCAAAACAGCCCCCGGTTTCACTACGACGGCGTATATCCGATTTTATGGTGTTCATCGTGTTTCCAGGTTTTAAATCATTAAATTAGCATATCATATAGATATAGAACATGTGTTTAGTTGATTTTAAAAGTCAAGTTAGAAGGATTAACTTTTGTTTGCGAACAAGTTTAGAATTAACTAAACTATGTTCTAATGATTACAAGTTTAAACCTTCGAATAAGATAGCTTTATACGTATGAATCGAATGATGTTATGAACATCATTACTACCTCAAGTTTTCTGGATAAAACTACTGGAATTGAGAAAAATGGATCTAGCTTCAAAGGATCCTTGGATGGCTTGAAAGTTCTTGAAGCAGAATCATGACACGAAAACAGTTCAAGTAAGATTTTCACTCGAAATAAGATTGTTATAGTTGTAGAAATTGAATCAAAGTTTGAATATGAATATTACCTTGAATTAGAAAGATAACCTACTGTAAATAACAAAGGTTCCTTGATCTTAGATGATTACTTGAAATGGATTAGAAAGCTTGGAAGTAGACTTGCAAACTTGGAAGTATTCTTGATTTTTATGAAACTATACTTATGGAATTTATGAAGAACACTTAGAACTTGAAGATGAAACTTGAGAGAGATCAATTAGATGAAGAAAATTGAAGAATGAAAGTTTTTGTAGGTGTTTTTAGTCGTTGGTATATGGATTAGATATAAAGGATATGTAATTTTGTTTTCATCTAAATAAGTCATAAATGATTACTAATATTTTTGTAATTTTATGAGATATTTCATGCTAGTTGCCAAATGATGGTTCCCACATGTGTTAAGTTACTCACATGGGCTGCTAGGAGCTGATCATTGGAGTGTATATACCAATAGTACATACATCTAAAAGCTGTGTATTGTACGAGTACGAATACGGGTGCATACGAGTAGAATTGTTGATGAAACTGAACGAGGATGTAATTGTAAGCATTTTTGTTAAGTAGAAGTACTTTGATATATGTCTTGAAGTCTTTCAAAAGTGTAAGAATACATATCAAAACACAACATGTATATACATTCTAATGGAGTCGTTAAGTCTTCGTTAGTCGTTACATGTAAGTGTTGTTTTGAAACCTTTAAGTTAACGATCTCAATTAATGTTGTCAACCTAATGTTTATTATATCAAATGAGACGTTAAATTATTATATTATCATGATATTATGATGTATTAATATTTCTTAATATGATATATACATAAAAATATCGTTACAACGATAATCATTACATATAAGTCTCGTTTCGTAATTCTTGAGTTAGTAGTCTTGTTTTTACATATGTAGTTCATTGTTAACACACTTAATGATATATTTAAATATCATTTTATCATGTTAAATATAGTGTATCAATATCTTAATATGATACATATATATTTAGTAGACGTTATCATAACGATAATCGTTATATATATGATTTCGAGTTTCTTAACTTAGTAATCTAATTTCTTATGTATATCACACAATTTTAATATACTTAGTGAGATACTTACTCATCATAATCTCATGTCAACCATATATATATGTCTATATATACCACAACATGTAGTTTTTACAATTTTGTAACGTTCGTGAATCGCTGGTCAACTTGGGTGATCAATTGTCTATATGAAACTTATTTCTTTTAATCAAGTCTTAACAAGTTTGATTGATTAACACGTTGGAAACATTTAGTTATGTAAATATCAATCTTAATTAATATATATAAACATGGAAAAATTCTGGTCATCCCGAAATTTTAAGCTGTTGAAGGTGTTGACGAATCTTCTGGAAATATATGAGGGTATTTCTTCTTCATCTGATCTTCACGCTCCCAGGTAAACTCGGGTCCTCTACGAGCATTTCATCGAACCTTAACAATCGGTATCTTGTTTTGCTTAAGTCTCTTAACCTCACGATCCATTATTTCGACGGGTTCTTCAATGAATTGAAGTTTTTCATTGATTTGGATTTTGTCCAACGGAATAGTGAGATCTTCTTTAGCAAAACATTTCTTCAAATTCGAGACATGGAAAGTGTTATTTACAGCCACGAGTTGTTGAGGTAGCTCCAGTTGGTAAGCTACTGGTCCGACACGATCTATAATTTTGAATGGTCCAATGTACCTTGGATTTAGTTTCCCCCGTTTACCAAATCGAACAACGCCTTTCCAAGGTGAAACCTTAAGCATGACCATTTCTCCAATTTCAAACTCTATATCTTTTCTTTTACTGTCCGCATAGCTCTTTTGTCGACTCTGGGCGGTTTTCAATCGTTGTTGAATTTGGATGATTTTCTCAGTAGTTTCTTGTATTATCTCCGAACCCGTAATCTGTCTATCCCCCACTTCTTTCCAACAAATCGGAGACCTGCACTTTTTATCATAAAGTACCTCAAATGGTGCCATCTCAATACTAGAATGATAACTGTTGTTGTAGAAAAATTCTGCTAACGGTAGGTGTCAATCCCAACTGTTTCCGAAATCAATAACACATGCTCGTAGCATGTCTTCAAGCGTTTGTATCGTCCTTTCGCTCTGCCCATCAGTTTGTGGATGATAGGCTGTACTCATGTCTAGACGAGTCCCCAATGCTTGTTGCAACGTCTGCCAGAACCTTGAAACAAATCTACCATCCCTATCAGAGATAATAGAGACGGGTATTCCATGTCTGGAGACAACCTCCTTCAAATACAATCGCGCCAACTTCTCCATTTTGTCATCTTCTCTCATTGGCAGGAAGTATGCTGACTTGGTGAGACGATCAACTATTACCCAAATAGTATCATAACCACTTGCAGTCCTTGGCAATTTAGTAATGAAATCCATGTAATGTTTTCCCATTTCCATTCCGGGATTTCTGGTTGTTGTAGTAGACCTGATGGTTTCTGATGTTCAGCTTTGACCTTAGAACACGTTAAATATTCTCCTACATATTTAGTAATATCAGCTTTCATACCCGGCCACCAAAAGTGTTTCTTGAGATCTTTATACATCTTCCCCGCTCTGGGATGTATTGAATATCTGGTTTTATGTGCTTCTTTAAGTACCATTTCTCTCACATCTCCAAACCTTGGTACCCAAATTCTATCAGCCCTATATCGGGTTCCGTCTTCCCAAATATTAAGATGTTTCTTTGATCCTTTGGGTATCTCATTCTTCAACTTTCCTTCTTTTACAATCCCCTGTTGCGCCTCCTTTATTTAAGTAGTAAGGTTAGTACAAATAATTATATTCATAGCTTTTACCCGTATAGGTTCTCTGTCCTTTCTAATCAAAGCGTCGGCTACCACATTAGCCTTCCCCGAGTGGTATCGAATCTCAAAATCATAATCATTCAACAGTTCAATCCACCTGCGTTGTCTCATATTCAGTTGCTTCTGATTAAATATATGTTGGAGACTTTTGTGGTCGGTATATATAATACTTTTGACTCCATATAAATAATGCCTCCAAGTCTTTAATGCAAAAACAACAGCACCCAATTCCAAATCGTGAGTTGTATAATTTTGCTCGTGAATCTTCAATTGTCTAGACGCATAAGCAATCACCTTCGTTCGTTGCATTAATACACAACCGAGACCTTGTTTTGATGCGTCACAATAAATCACAAAATCATCATTCTCTTCAGGCAATGACAATATAGGTTCCGTAGTTAGCTTTTTCTTCAATAACTGAAACGCCTTCTCTTGTTCATCCTTCCATTCAAATTTCTTCCCTTTATACGTTAATGCAGTCAAGGGTTTTGCTATTTTGGAGAAATCTTGGATGAATCTTCTGTAGTAACTAGCCAATCCTAAAAATTGACGTATATGCTTCGGAGTTTTTGGGATTTCCCACTTTTCAACGGTTTCGATCTTTGCCGGGTCCACCTGGATACCTTCTTTGTTCACTATGTGACCGAGGAATTGAACTTCTTCCAAACAAAATGCACACTTTGAAAACTTAGCGTACAGTTTTTCTTTCCTCAATACTTATAGCACTTTTCTCAAATGTTCTTCGTCCTCTTGATCATTCTTTGAGTAAATAAGTATGTCATCGAAGAAAACAATGACAAACTTGTCAAGATATGGCCTACACACTCAGTTCATAAGGTCCATGAACATAGCTGGTACGTTAGTCAATCCAAACGGCATAACCATAAACTCATAATGACCATAACGCGTCCTAAAAGCAGTTTTTGGAATATCATCCTCCTTTACTCGCATTTGATGATATCCAGAACGTAAATCGATTTTCGAATAAATCGACGGGCCTTGTAGTTGATCAAATAAGTCGTCAATTCTCGGCAGTGGATAACGGTTTTTGATGGTAAGTTTATTCAACTCTCTATAGTCAATACACAACCCAAATGTAGCATCCTTCTTCTTGCCAAACAAAACAGGAGCTCCCCATGGTGATGTGTTTGGTCGAATGAAACCACGTTCTAATAGTTCTTGCAGTTGGCTTTGCAGTTCTTTCATCTCGCTGGGTGCGAGTCTGTAAGGAGCACGAGCTATTGGTGTAGCTCCTGGTACAAGATCTATTTGAAATTCAACAGATCGATGTGGAGGTAGTCCCGATAATTCTTTCGGAAATACATCAGGAAACTCTTTTGCGACGGGAACATCATTGATGCTCTTTTCTTCGGTTTGTACTTTCTCGACGTGTGCTAGAACAGCATAGCAACCTTTTCTTATTAGTTTTTGTGCCTTCAAATTACTAATAAGATGTAGCTTCGTGTTGCCCTTTTCTCCGTACACCATTAAGGGTTCTCCTTCTTCTCGTACAATGCGAATTGCATTTTTGTAACATACGATCTCTGCTTTCATCTCCTTCAACCAGTCCATGCCACCTATTACATCAAAACTCCCTAACTCTACTGGTATCAAATCAATCTTAAATATTTCGCTACCCAGTTTAATTTCTCGATTCCGGCATATATAATCTGCTGAAATTAATTTACCGTTTGATAATTCAAGTAAAAATTTACTATCCAACGGCGTCAATGGACAACTTAATTTAGCACAAAAATCTCTACTCATATAGCTTCTATCCGCACCCGAATCAAATAAAACTAAGTAGATTTAATGTCAATAAGAAACGTACCCGTAACAAGCTCCGGGTCTTCTTGTATCCCTGTCACATTAATATTGAAAACTCTTCCGCGGCCTTGTCCATTCGTGTTCTCCTGGTTTGGGCAATTTCTAATAATGTGGCCCGGTTTTCCACATTTATAACAAACTACATTGGCATAACTTGCTTCGACACTACTTGCTCTGCCATTAATCGTTCCGACACCATTTGTTCCTTTCGTTCTGTTAACCCCTGGTCCGTAGACCTCACACTTCGCCGCGCTATGAACATTTCTTTTACACTTGTTGCAAAATTTGGTGCAGAACCCCGAGTGATACTTTTCACACCTTTGGCATAGCTGCTTCTGATTGTTGTTGTTGTTGCGGTTGTTATTATTGTTGGATGATTATTGTAGTTGTTGTTGTTGTTGTTGTTGGTGTGCCATTTGTTGTAGTTGCAATTGATGTTGGGATAGCTGTTGTTGTTTTGGTGACTCTTATCACCGTTTTCCTCCCACATTCTTTTGACTAGCTTCACGTTATCCTCTTTGGCCGCCTGTTCTTTAATTCTTCCCTCAATCTGGTTCACTAGTTTGTGAGCCATTCTACATGCCTTTTGTATGGAGGCAGGCTCGTGTGAACTTATATCTTCTTGGATTCTCTTCGGTAACCCTTTCACAAATGCGTCGATCTTCTCTTCCTCATCTTCGAACGCTCTCGGACACAATAGGCACAATTCTATGAATCGTCTTTCGTATGAAGTAATATCGAATCCCTGTGTTCGTAACCCTCTAAGTTCTGACTTGAGCTTATTGACCTCGGTTCTGGGACGGTACTTCTCGTTCATCAAGTGTTTAATGCTGACCACGGTAGCGCGTAAGCAGCATCTTGTCCCACTTGCTCTAGATAGGTATTCCACCATGTTAACGCAATACCTGTGAAGGTATGCGTAGCGTACTTCACTTTGTCTCCTTCAGCACACTTACTTAAGGCAAACACCGATTCAACTTTCTCAGTCTACCATTTCAATCCGATTGGTCCTTCAGTCCCATTAAATTCTGAAGGTTTGCAGGCAGTGAATTCCTTGTAGGAGCATCCTACACGATTTCTTGCGCCGTTAGCTGTATTGCTAGATTCAGAGTTATTGTTGGTATATAGCGCGACCTGTACTGCGGCAATGTTTGAAGCAAGAAAGGTACGAAATTCCTCTTCGCTCATATTCAAGGTGTGTCGAGTTGTCGGTGCCATTTCCTTCAAAATAGTCAAATGAAACAAGTTAATCATATAGAATATTAAGAGTAGTCAATAGTATCTCGTAACATAATATGAACTCATTTATAAAAGCTTTTTCTTCATATTAGCGTTTTATAAGTTTAAATTCGGGTACTACCTACCCGTTAAGTTCATACTTAGTAGCTAATATACAATTCAACTACTACAATTCCATATGAAAAACTGATTATAATAATATATCACATACAATAATTCTTCAAACTTACAACTTCGCTATATTACATATAACATGAAATATAGTACACTATGATACAGGACAGTTTTGAAGATAAATCTAGTTAATACGCAAGTTGTTCAGCAAAGGAAATAAAGACACGTAATTCATAAGTCCAGAAACAAGTCATGCATTCTGGTTTTACTAAGATGACTTCCCATCCTTGGTCTTGTGGAAAATAACCGTTATGGCCATTGACTAGGCAGCATGTTGTAATGTCGTTAAAAGGACGAGGGTTTCGTAATGTCCAACAACCCCGTAATAATCTAAAAACCTTGTTTCTCACCCCAACTACTGAATCCGTCACTTGTGGGAAAGTTTTATTTAAAAGTTGCAATCCGATGTTCTTTTTCTCACTTTGGTAAGAAGCGAACATCACTAACCCGTAAGCATAACATGCTTCTTTATGTTGCATGTTAGAAGCTCTTTCTAATTCACAAAATCCTATGTTGGGATATGTTGAGTCAAAATAGGTTCTTAACCCGTAGCGTAAAATTGCATTTGGGTTCCCCGCATTTAACGCTTTAAAGAAAACACGGCGTAACTTAAAGTCTTTTTACGCTACGGGTTAAGAACCTATTCTGACTAAGGCATTTCTGGAAAGTCTTTCAAATGTTTGACAAGTTAATTTCGCCATAACTAAATGTGCTGATGAATTTTGACCGACTCTAGACAAGATTTCCTCAATCATATCCTCTGGTAGGTCTTCAAAAATATTCGGTTGTCTACCCTTAACATCCATTTTGTTTTTATACTGTAAAATAGAAAAGGATTAGATTCGTAATAACAAACAATAGAAGCAATTTTTACATAGAACATAAAAGTACAATCACACTACAATAGATTTATTACACAACATGCTCACACCCCTCTAATCTGAATCACTGGTTTCTTCTTCTTCGGACTTGGTTCTTTTTCCTAATCTTCTAGGGATATATGATGTTCCTCTAATACGAGTCGTCATTTTCCACATTGGTTTAGAAAAACCTGGTGATTTAGAGGTTCCCAAGTTATTGTCACGATATTGAAAATACGGGTGTTGACGGTACATATAAAGTTCATCGGGGTCGGAATCAGATTTCTCTATTTTGATGCCTTTTCCCTTATTATTTTCTTTTGCCTCATTAAATTGGGATGGGGTAATTTCTATAACATCATTGGAATCCTCATCAGGATCCGATTCATCGTAAAATTGGTAATTTTCCCAATATTTTGCTTCCTTAGCGGAAACACCATTGACCATTATTAACTTTTGTCCATTGGTTGAGGATTTTCTTTTATTTGACCGGTTTTCTGTGGTTCCTACTATTCCCCCCTCCGGAACCTCTTCTTCTTCCGGTTCCTCTTCTTCTGGTTCCTCTTCTTCCGGTTCCTCTTCTTCCGATTCCGTTTCCTCTTCTTACGGTTCTTCGGGAACTTGTGAATCTTGCCAATATATATTCGAATCTTCGTTATTATTAGGTGAGTCAATTGGATTTGTGCTAGAGGTAGACATCTATCACACAATATCAAACATGTTAAGAGATTAATATATCACATAATATTTACAAGTTAATAATATATAGTTTCCAACAAAAATGTTAAGCAATCATTTTTAAAGAAAACACGGTCGAAGTCCAGACTCACTAATGCATACTAACAAACTCGATAAGACACACTAATGCAAATTTTCTGGTTCTCTAAGACCAACGCTCGGATACCAACTGAAATGTCCCGTTCATATTGATTATAAACGTTCCATATTAATTGATTTCGTTGCGAGGTTTTGACCTCTATATGAGACGTTTTTCAAAGACTGCATTCATTTTTAAAACAACCATAACCTTTATTTTATCAATAAAGGTTTTAAAAACATTACGTAGATTATCAAATAATGATATTCTAAAATATACTGTTTACACACGACCATTACATAATGGTTTACAATAGAAATATATTACATCGACATATGTTTCTTGAATGCAGTTTTTACACAATATCATACAAACATGGACTCCAAATCTTGTCCTTATTTTAGTATGCAACAGCGGAAGCTCTTAGTATTCACCTGAGAATTAACATGCTTTAAACGTCAACAAAAATGTTGGTGAGTTATAGGTTTAACCTATATATATCAGATCGTAACAATAGACCACAAGATTTCATATTTCAATACACATCCCATACATAGAGATAAAAATCATTCATATGATGAACACCTGGTAACCGACATTAACAAGATGCATATATAAGAATATCCCCATCATTCCGGGACACCCTTCGGATATGATATAAATTTCGAAGTACTAAAGTATCCGGTACTTTGGATGGGGTTTGTTAGGCCCAATAGATCTATCTTTAGGATTCCCGTCAATTAGGGTGTCTGTTCCCTAATTCTTAGATTACCAGACTTAATAAAAAGGGGCATATTCGATTTCGATAATTCAACCAAAGGATGTAGTTTCACATACTTGTGTCTATTTTGTAAATCATTTATAAAACCGGCATGTATTCTCATCCCAAAAATATTAGATTTTAAAAGTGGGACTATAACTCACTTTCACAGATATTTCCTTCCTCGAAAATAAGACTTGGCCACGGATCGATTCACGAACCTATACAAATATGTACATATATATCAAAGTATGATCAAAATATAATTACAACCATTTTTATTATGTTTTAAAGATTTGAGTGTATTAAGTCAGCTGTCCTCGTTAGTAACCTATAACTAGTTGTCTACAGTTAGATGTACAGAAATAAATCGATATATATTATCTTGAATCAATCCACGACCCAGTGTATACACGTCTTAGGCTAAATCACAACTCAAAGTATATATATTTTTGGAATCAACCTCAACCCTGTATAGCTAACTCTAACATTACTGCATATAGAGTGTCTATGGTTGTTCCAAATAATATATATACATGGGTCGATATAATATGTAAAAACATTTGCATACGTGTCTATGGTATCCCAAGATTACATAATATATTAGAATACATGTATAATACAATATAAGTTAGCTAGGATATGATTTGTATAGATTTGTTAAACATTTCCCGTAGCTAAAAAGATCAAAAATATCCAATCTTGTTTTACCCATAACTTCTTCATTTTAAATCCGTTTTGAGTGAATCAAATTGCTATGGTTTCATATTGAACTATAATTTAAGAATCCAAATATAAAAATTATAGTTTTATAGTCGGAAATTTAAGTTACATGTCAATTACTAAAGAGGTAGTCATTTCCGTCGAAAGAACGACATCTTGATGACCATTTTGAAAAACATACTTTCACTTTGAGTTTAACCAAGATTTTTGGATATATTTTCATGTTCATATGAAAAATCATTTTCCCAGAAGAACAACTTTTAAATCAAAGTTTATCATAGTTTTTAATTATCCAAACCAAAACAGCCCCCGGTTTCACTACGACGGCGTATATCCGATTTTATGGTGTTCATCGTGTTTTCAGGTTTTAAATCATTAAGTTAACATATCATATAGATATATAACATGTATTTAGTTGATTTTAAAAGTCAAGTTAGAAGAATTAACTTTTGTTTGCGTACAAGTTTAGAATTAACTAAACTATGTTCTAGTGATTAAAAGTTTAAACCTTCGAATAAGATAGCTTTATATGTATGAATTGAATGATGTTATGAACATCATTACTACCTCAAGTTTTCTGGATAAAACTACTGGAAATGAGAAAAATGGATCTAGCTTCAAAGGATCCTTGGATGGCTTGAAAGTTCTTGAAGCAGAATCATGACACGAAAACAGTTCAAGTAAGATTTTCACTCGAAATAAGATTGTTATAGTTGTAGAAATTGAATCAAAGTTTGAATATGAATATTACCTTGAATTAGAAAGATAACCTACTGTAAATAACAAAGGTTCCTTGATCTTTGAAGATTACTTGGAATGGATTAGAAAGCTTGGAAGTAGACTTGCAAACTTGGAAGTATTCTTGATTTTTATGAAACTATACTTATGGAATTTATGAAGAACACTTAGAACTTGAAGATGGAACTAGAGAGAGATCAATTATATGAAGAAAATTGAAGAATTAAAGTGTTTTTAGGTATTTTTAGTGGTTGGTATATGGATTAGAGATAAAGGATATGTAATTTTGTTTTCATGTAAATAAGTCATGAATGATTACTAATATTTTTGTAATTTTATGAGATATTTCATGCTAGTTGCCAAATGATGGTTCCCACATGTGTTAAGTTACTCACATGGGCTGCTAGGAGCTGATCATTGGAGTGTATATACCAATAGTACATACATCTAAAAGTTGTGTATTGTACGAGTACGAATACGGGTGCATACGAGTAGAATTGTTGATGAAACTGAACGAGGATGTAATTGTAAGCATTTTTGTTAAGTAGAAGTACTTTGATATATGTCTTGAAGTCTTTCAAAAGTGTAAGAATACATATCAAAACACAACATGTATATACATTCTAATGGAGTCGTTAAGTCTTCGTTAGTCGTTACATGTAAGTGTTGTTTTGAAACCTTTAAGTTAACGATCTCAATTAATGTTGTCAACCTAATGTTTATTATATCAAATGAGATGTTAAATTATTATATTATCATGATATTATGATGTATTAATATCTCTTAATATGATATATACATACAAATATCGTTACAACGATAATCGTTACATATAAGTCTCGTTTCGTAATTCTTGAGTTAGTAGTCTTGTTTTTACATATGTAGTTTATTGTTAACACACTTAACGATATATTTAAATATCATTTTATCATGTTAAATATAGTGTATCAATATCTTAATATGATACATATATATTTAGTCGACGTTATCATAACGATAATCGTTATATATATCATTTCGAGTTTCTTAACTTAGTAATCTCATTTCTTATGTATATCACACATTGTTAATATACTTAGTGAGATACTTACTCATTATAATCTCATGTCAACCATATATATATGTCTATATATACCACAACATGTAGTTTTTACAATTTTGTAACGTTCGTGAATCGCCGGTCAACTTGGGTGATCAATTGTCTATATGAAACTTATTTCATTTAATCAAGTCTTAACAAGTTTGATTGCTTAACACGTTGGAAACATTTAGTCATGTAAATATCAATCTCAATTAATATATATAAACATGGAAAAGTTCGGGTCACTACACTTACGACATGGGCGTTTAGGATCAGTGTAATGAATACAAGGCCTCTACCTATTCATGAGCCAACATTCCATAGTCTCAGTAGAATAACTGATGAAATCCTAGTATGCACTTGTTTTAACCTTATCTGAATTACAAATTTTATTTCATTTACTTTATCTATCTTATAAACTTGAAAAACCCTAAATTAGGTAACCACTACTCCTTTATAACTATCTTAAGCTTTAAATATAGGTTCGATTCTACTGATATCTTAAAATACGACCCTAGGTCATACTTCCCTTACTCATAATAAGGAGTAGTACGAATTAGGCCCCGCTAAATATAAATTTAAAATATTACCCCCCCCCCTTGGTGGTTGATTCTGATGTGTTGTGACCTTACGATACCACACAAATTAAACCATCCGTTTTGGTCATATCACCGCCATTATCTTAGAGCTGCCCCCTTATACCCTGCTATCCTTTCTCAGCCACTATGCGGTGTCAGGATCGTACCAACCTTCCACAGTGTCCTTTCTATTTTAGTGTCGCCATCGTACACTTCTG